>NW_025891477.1:0-3212 GCF_002878395.1 Capsicum annuum
GGCATGTGGAAAGCAATCTCCAAATGTTTTCAGTATTTATTGGAATTGAACCCTGATGTCCAAGGTTTACACCCACTTCATGCCATACCCTTGGGTGCAAGTACCAAAAAAGTTATGCATCTTCCAGGGAAAAGGAATTACCTTGATAATTGCCACATAAGGCTTCTGATCTGCTTCTGGAACCAAGAGCACAGGATCCTCCTGTATAAGAAACAAATTAGTAATAAGAAAGACACCATAGGTCAACAGAAGCTATATCACTTAGGAAAACAACATTGCTTATGGCTAGTGAAGGGAGAATGAACAACAAAATGAAAATTCCATGAAAGAAAACCACCGGAGTTGATATTGATTCACAAAATTCCCTTCCTCTCTCATACCAACATCCAAGCCCACCAAACCAAGCCTCTTGCACTGTAATCATACCTCTATAAGAGAAGATACCAATCAGATTTAACCAACCCTCTCATTTCTCCAACTCCTTACGATGAGTACAACTATATCAAACATACTCATTAAACAAAAAAAAAAAAAAATCAAATGTTGACTTTTTATACTGCCAACTAGCCAAATATGTGGAGATTCAGTATCACATTAGTCACGCAGGGATACCTTCCACCTCACCTCCCCCAACAGCAACAAATATGAGATAACTCTGTTCACCAAGGAACAAGGACCCTGTTTGCCAAAGTTATGACAGATGGAAAGAATCAACTAGTGTTTTTTCACTCAACTAGGATTTGGACCTGAGACCCCAGTCTCAACCAACTTTATTGACCATTAGATCACATACCTTTGGGTTCCAAAAGAAAACTTTTTTTCACAATTCAAAGACATCACATTTTCAATAAAAAAAATACAAAAATCGATGTCTAATCACATATCAAACTCAAATTAAGCTACAATACACTAAAAAGAGCAGTAATTTCCAAAAAAATCAATCAATTCAATTTATACAAAAGCATTTTTCGATAAACACAAATCAATTAAACGAAAAACTCACAAATTCATAGCGATTGCCGTCATACTCAAACGACTCATAAAAATTTTTCCTCCCTCTTCCTCTTCCAGTAACCCTAATAACCTCACCAATCGGCTTCGCATGATCTTCCTCCTCCTCCGCCACCTCCGTTGCTTCTACAACCCGATCCAACTCCACCTTTGTATCCTCCATCTTTTTCACTCTCTTTCCTCTCCCTCTCCCCTCCTTCTTCGGATTTGTTTTCGAGGGCTTTTCCTCTTCGTGGAGTTTCATTTTCTTACGTTCCCGTTGGATCGTTTTCTCTTCTCCGCCACCGTTGCGGGAGCCGCATGTTACACGCGATATCAGCATTTCGTCCTTGTCGTCACTTACGGCTACCACCGCGTGCCATCGGTTTTCCATTTTTGGTCTGTTACAAGTGTAGAGTGAAATGACAAAACAAGGAATCTATTGGAGGTTCTGCTATTTGACAAAATGTTTTAACAGAACAAGGCACAATATATTTACCAAGATTTTTTAGGGGTTGTTTTGGTAAACCGGATAGTATAAGCGGATATATATATTGTGAAATCACTATATCCCAAATCATGAAAAAAAAACAAAGGAAAACAACAAAGAGAAAATAAAACTATACAAATATATTTGGTAATAAAACAATAGTTGTGCTATTTTAAGTAACAAAAAATGATCGAATAATTAGTTTACTTAATTATCCCATAATAATACCATAATTATGATATAAGATCCCAATAAATACTATCAAAATTGTTAATTTCCATATAAATAATTCAACTAAATAACACGCGTCAGCAAGTGGAATTCTACAATTTGTGAAATTCTCTCTCTGCGTATTCTTACAAATATAACAAAATAGTACAATCTGGTTTACCAAACAACCCCTAAAACTGTCTTGGTATATATATTGTGCCCTAGTCTTGTGAAATATTTTGTCAAATAGAAGAACCTACAGTAGATTCCTTGTTCTCTCATTTCACTCTACACTTGTAGCAAAACCAAAATGAGAAACCAGCGGCACGCAGTGGTAGCCGCAAGCGACGACGAGGACGAACTCCCGATATCGCGTGTAACATGCGGCTCCAAGAATAGCGGCGGAGAAGAGAAAGTGAATCAATGGAAACGTAAGAAAATGAAACTCGACGAAAAAGAAAAGTAAAGGTTGCCGAAAACAAAGTCGAAGGAGGAGGAGAGAGGGAGAGGGAAGAGGGTGAAGAAGATGGAGGGAGCAAAGGTGGATTTGGATTGGGTTGACGAAGCGACGGAGCCAGCGGTAGAGGAGGAAGATCATGTGAAGCCGATTGGTGAGGTTATTAGGGTTACTAGAAGAGGAAGAGTGAGGAAAAGATTTTATAAGTCGTTTGAGTATGAAGGAAATTGCTATGATCTTGTGAGTTTTTCGTTTATTTGATTTGTGTTTATCGAAAAACGCTTTTGTATAAACTGAAATTGAATTGAATTGATTGATGTTTCTGGGAAACTACTACTGTTTTTAGTGTGTTGTAGCTGAATTAGGGTATGAAATGTGATTAAACATTGGTTTTGTATTTTGTATTGAAAATATGATGCTTTGAATTGTGTAAAAAAAGGTATTCTTTTGGAACCCAATGGTATGTGGCCTAGTAGTCAATAAAGTGGGTTGAGAACCTGAGGTTTCAGGTCCAAATCCCAGTTGAGAAAAAACACTAGGTGATTCTTCCCATCTATCATGTCATAGCTTTGGTAGACACAGGGCCTTGGGGGACAAAGTTAACTGATATCTGTTATTGTTGGTGAGAAGTGGAAGGTGGAAGATATCCCGTGGATTTAGTCGAGGTGCGCGAAAGCCTGGCCCGAACACCACGGTTTTAAAAAAAGTTTTTCTTTTTGATATGGAGGCTTATTAACAATCTTATATTCCTGGATTAATCTTTACGTCAACATCATAAAATAACAAGAATAACTAGTTTAGATTTGGAGAATTCCTGTGAGAAGAATGTGATACTGCACATATTTGGCTTGTTCCCGAAATAAAAAGCGCATCCCGGTGCGCTAAAGGGATCACAAGTCTATGAACTTGTGACTTTTTGTTTATTTGTTTATTTTATTGAAAATTACCTATGAATAACTATAGGAAATTAAATTGATTGAAGACTGGTTGATGTTTTTGGGAAATTACTGCTCCTTTCAGTGTATTGTAGCTGAATTATGGTTTGAAATGTGATTACACTGAAAG
>NW_025891478.1:0-2278 GCF_002878395.1 Capsicum annuum
CAAGGGTTCGGGAGTGCTCTGGGACAAAAATCGACTGAGGCATGCCAGGAAGGTTGAGTATTGTCCCAGTGTGGTCCATTTAAATTTTTGTGGCCATTTTTGGGGACTAATAGGCAAAACAGCGACAACGGGACATTTTCGGGTCAAATAGGTGTGCTATAGCCCACAGTTTTGGGGGTGGACCCAGGGTCCGGGCATGCTGTGGGCCAAAAATTGACCAGAGCATTCTAGGGAGGTTAGAGATCACCCTAGTGTGGTCCATTTAAATTTTGTTGGATTTGGGTTGACAAACGAGCAAAACTGCGTGAACGGGACATTTTTAGGCCAAATTAACGTGCTAGAGCCCACAGTTTTGGGGGTGGTCCCGGGATTCGAGTGTGCTGTGGGCCAAAAATTAACTGGGACATGCCAGGAAGGTTAGGGATTATCCCAGTGTGGTCCTTTTCAATTTTTGTGGCCGTTTGGGTGGACAAACGAGCGAAATGGCGCGAACGGGGTATTTTTGGGCTAAATTGGTGTGCTATAGCCCACAGGTTTGGGGGTGAGGTCAGGGTCCGAGCGTGCTATAGGAAATAAAATCAACTAGGGCATGACAGGGAGGATGGGTATCATCCCAGTGTAGTCTGTTTAAATTTTCGTGGCCATTTGGGTGGACAAACAGGCGAAACGGTGCAAACGGGGCATTTTCAGGCCAAATCGGTGAGCTATAGCCCACGGTTTTGGGGGTGGGCTTGGATTCTGGGTGTGCTATAGGAAAAAAATCAATCGGGGTGTACCAGGGAGGTTGGGGATCATACCAGTGTGTTCCATTTATATTTTTGTGGCCATTTGGGTGGACAAACGAGCAAAAAGGAGCAAACTGGCATTTTTGGGCCAAATCGGTGTGCTATAGCCCGCAGTTTCAGGGGTGGGCTCAGGGTTTGGGCATGCTGTGGGCCAAAAATAGATCAAGCCATGCCAGAGAGGTTGAGGATCGTGCCAGTATGGTCCATTCAAATTTTCGTGGATATTTGGATGGAAAAACGGGTGAAACAGTACAATAGGATATTTTTAGGCCAAATTAGTTTGCTATAGCCCCTGATTTTGGGGGTGGGCCTGAGGTTCGGGTGCGTTGTGGGCCGAAAATTGATGGAGGCATGCCTAGGAGGTTGGGGATCATACCAGTGTGATCCGTTTTAATTTTTGTGACCATTTGGGTGGACAAACGGAAGAAACGGCAGGAAAGGGGCATTTTTAGGCTAAATCGGTGTGCTATAGCCTACGGTTTGGGGGTGGCATCGAGTTCGAGCGTCCTGTAGGAAAAAAATCGATCGAGGTATGCCAGGGAGGTTGGGTATCATCCCAGTGTGGCCTGTTTAAATTTTCATGGCCATTTGGGTGTACAAACGGGCAAAACATCGCAAACGGGACACTTTCGGGCCAAATCTGTGTGCTATAGCCCACGGTTTTGGGGGTAGTCTCGGGGTCCGGACGTGCTGTGGGCTAAAAATCGACAGGGGCATGCCAGGGAGGTTGTGGATCATCCCAGTATGGTCCATTTAAATTTTTGTGGCTATTTGGGTGGACAAACCGGCGAAACGGCACGAACGAGGCATTTTTAGGCCAATTTGGTGTGCTATATCCCACGGTTTTGGGGGTGGGCCTAGGTTCTAGATGTGTTGTGGCCGAAATTTGACTGGGGCATGCCATAGAGGTTGGGGATCATCCCAGTGTTGTCCGTTTAAATTTTCATGGCCATTTCGGTGGACAAACGGGCGAAACGTCGTGAACAAGGCATTTTCAGGCCAAATTGTTGTAGTATAGCTCACAGTTTTGAGAAAGGGTCCGGGCGTTCTGGGGGCCAAAAATCGACCGGGGCATGCCAGGGAGGTTAGGGATCGTTCCAGTGTGGTTCGTTAAAATTTTTGTGGCCATTTGGGTGGATAAATGGGTGAAACTGCACGAATGAAGCATTTTTTGGCCAACTCGGTGTGCAGTAGCCCACGGTTTCAGGGGTGGACCCGGGGTCCGGGCATGCTGTGGGTCAAAAATTAACCGGGGCATGCCAGGGAGGTTGGGGATCATCCCATTATGGTCCGTTTAAATTTTTGTGGCCATTTGGGTGGACAAATAGGCAAAACGGTTTGAACAAGGTGTTTTTCGGCTAAATCGGTGTGCTATAGCCCATGATTTTGGAGGTGGACCCGGGGTCCGGGCGTGCTGTAGGCCAAAAATCGACCAGAGCGTGCCAGGGGGGTTGAGGATCATCCCAGTGTGATCCTTTTAAATTTTTATGGCC
>NW_025891479.1:0-2339 GCF_002878395.1 Capsicum annuum
AATGAAATTTTACTTTCTTTTCGGGACCCTCCTGAAAAATTAGATTTTTACTTTATGTTCAGAACCCTCCTGAAAAATGGGATTTCACTTTATGTTCAGGACCCTCCTGTAATATGAGATTTTACTTTTTGTTCAGGACCCTCATGAAAAATTGAATTGCACTTTATGTTTTACACCTTTCTGAAAAATAGGATTTTACTTCATGTTCAGTACCCTCCTGAAAAATGGGATTTGATGTTTTGTTTAGGACCCTCTTGAAAAATGGGATTTCACATTTTGTTCAGAACCCTCCAGAAAAATGGGATTTTACTTTCTGTTCAGGACCCTCCTGAAAAGTTGAATTTTACTTTATGTTCAGTACCCTTCAGAAAAATGGCATTTAACTTTCTGTTCAGGACCCACCTTAAAAATTTGATTTTACTTTATGTTCAGGACCCTCCTAAAAAATGGGATTTAACTTTATGTTCAAGACCCTCATGAAAAATAGGATTTTAACTTTTGTTTAGGACCCCCCTAAAAAATAAGATTTTACTTTCTGTTCAGGACCTCCTGAAAAATGAGATTTCACTTTATGTTCAGGACCCTCCTGAAAATTAGGATTTTACTTTCTGTTAAGGACCTTTCTTAAAAATTGGATTTTACTTTATGTTCTGGACCCTCTAAAAAAGGGGATTTCATTTTCTGTTCAGGACCCTCCTGGAAAATGGGATTTCACTTTATGTTCTGGAACCTCCTGTAAAATGGTATTTTACATTCTGTTCAGGACCATACTAAAAAATGGGATTTCACTTTATGTTCATATCCCTCCTGAAAAATGGGATTTTACTTTTTGTTCAGGACCCTCCAGAAAAATGGGATTTTACTTTCTATTTAGGACCTTCCTTAACAATGGGATTTCACTTTATGTTCAGTACCCTCAAGAATAATAGGATTTTACTTTCTCTTCAGGACCCTCTTGAAAAATGGGATTTTACCTTTTGTTCAGAACTCTCCTGAAAAATGGGATGTCACTTTATGTTCAGGACACTCCTGAAAAATAAGATTTTACATTTTGTTCACGCCCCTCCTGAAAAATGGTATTTCACTTTATATTCAAGATCCTCTTAAAAAATGGGATTTTATTTTCTATTCAGGATCCTCCAGAAAAATGGAATTTCACTTTATGTTCAAGACTCTCCGGTAAAATGGGATTTTAACTTCTGTTCAGGACCTTCATGAAAAATAGAATAGCACTTTATATTCAAGACCTTAAAAATGACATTTTACTCTCTGTTCAGTACCCTCCTCAAAAATCGGATTTTACTTTTTGTTTAGGACCCTTTTGAAAAATGGAACTTTACTTTCTTTTCAGAACCCTCCTGAAAATGGGATTTTACTATATGTTCAGTACCCTCCCGAAAAATGGGGTTTTACTTTATTTTCAGGCCCCTCCTGAAAAATAGAAATGTACTTTATGTTCAGGACCATCCTGAAAAATGGGATTTCACTTTATGTTCTGGATCCTCTTGAAAATTGGGATTTCACTTTATGTTCAGGACACTCCTGAAAAATGTGATTTTACTTTATGTTCAAGACCCTCTTGAAAAATGGGATTTCAATTAATGTTTAGGACCCTCCTGAAAAATGGGATTTTACTTTCTTTTCAGGACCCTCCTGAAAAATTAGATTTTTACTTTATGTTCAGGACCCTCCTAAAAAATGGGATTTCACCTTATGTTCAGGACCCTTCTATAAAATGGGATTTCACTTTATGTTTAGGACCTCCCTGTAATATGAGATTTTACTTTCTGTTCAGGACCCTCATGACAAATTGAATTGCACTTTATGTTTAAGACCCTTTCGAAAAATGGGATTTTACTTCATGTTCAGTACTCTCCTAAAAAATGGGATTATATATTCTGTTTAGGACCCTCTTGAAAAATTGAATTTCACATTTTTTTCAGAACCCTCCTGAAAAATGGGATTTTACTTTCTGTTCAGGACCCTCCTGAAAAGTTGGATTTTACTTTATGTTCAGTACCCTTCTGAAAAATGGCATTTTACTTTCTGTTCAGGACCCTCCTTAAAAATTGGATTTTACTTTATGTTCAGGACCCTCCTTAAAAATGAGATTTTACTTTCGGTACAGGACCTCCTGAAAAATGAGATTTCACTTTATGTTGAGGACCCTCCTGAAAAATGGGATTTTACTTTCTGTTAAGGACCTTCCTTAAAAATGGGATTTTAGTTTATGTTCTGGACCCTCTAAAAAATGGGATTTCATTTTCTGTTCAGGACCCTCCTGAAAAATGAGATTTCACTTTATGTTCTGGAACCTTCTGTAAAATGGGATTTTACTT
>NW_025891480.1:0-1111 GCF_002878395.1 Capsicum annuum
TACCTGTATACTGAAAATCATGATATAATAATGCGGAATACATAGAATTGTAAGGCCATAAGGTTCAACTGAATACAATCATGTGGGTGAAAATACCCAAAACAACTCAATCTGAACGTAAATCTGAACATAAGTCTGAAAGCCTCTAAACTATCTGAATAAAGAGTTGAAGGAGCATGTCTCCAACTAACTCCATAAAACTGAACTGAAGAAATAAATAAATGAATTAAATTATATTATCCTCGAATCAATGAGGACTCATTGTGCCTCTGTGACTGGAATGCTACCGCTACTGCTGGGCTGGAGCTCATGTCTCAGAACCTATGGTGTAACATGAAAGAAAGCACCATAGCACAAATGCGTCAGTACAACTGGAGTACTGAGTATACGAGGAAGGTAGGCTAAACATAAAGGGTTTCAGGCATGAACAACACTGACTAACTAATATGAATGTGGGAGTGCAAACACACATATATAGAAACTGGGACCGTGAATACGTGATAGCATGACTTGTAAGCTATTACATGGTTTACTGATAACTATCATGACTGATATTGAAACTAATAACATGGATGACTGTATCTGATAGTCCTGTACATACTAAAATTTGAAGAACACCCTGAGTTCTTTTACTGAGACTGATATTGAAACTGTGGGAAGTAGTGTTTAACCGACATTCCCCATGCATGCCGTTATAGCTAAGCTAGGGTCCAATCTCTGCCCCAACTGGAGGGGTGTCAATACTGTGCCACGGGTAAGGACAGCATATGAGTGACCCTTATCTGGCGGGTACTCAATGAGAACGGTGGCAACCCTAAACTGACCGGTTAAGCCACCTCATCAACCCTAATCTGACAGGTTAAGATGTCTCAACCTACTCTGGCTACGTAGTTCTGGAACACAAGGATGACTACTAAGAATCACACCCTGAACTGGCGGGTGAGTTCCCATCCTTGGGTTCACTCGGTGCTAACCTCTACTCCCATCTGGAGGGACTGGACATGAATAACTGACTGTGCATGACTTAATCTTACTGAATTCCATTGACTGGCAAAAATATTATAGATATCTGACAACTGACTAAGATCATGAGGTGTTCCTGAGTCACATG
>NW_025891481.1:0-334 GCF_002878395.1 Capsicum annuum
CCCCCCACCCTACCCAGCCCATCCCTATCCCACCCAATCCAAAGCCCTCATGCCCCTTCCATCCCCATCCTCATGCCACCCCAGCCCCTTTCATCCCCCACACCCTACCCAAACACACTTCCAGCTCCCTCCCTCTCACACATGCGTTCACTTTTTTTTTTAATTTCAATTTTCCCTCTCAATTCAATTCATTTCATTTTTTAATTAAAATTTAAATTTGAAATCTTTTTATTTTTTGGGGGATTAAAATTTAAATTTAAATTGAAAGTGAGTGATAGTGAATATTGAAAAAAATAGTGAATTTCGCTTAAAAAAATTAAAATTTGTGAATTTG
>NW_025891481.1:434-92689 GCF_002878395.1 Capsicum annuum
AAAATATTTTTAAAAATTTAAAAATATTTTTAAAAATAATAAATTTAAAAAAATTCCCACCCCACCCCCTCTCCAACTCCTTCCCACCCCACCCAGCCTCCCCCACCCCAGCCCATCCCCACCTCACCCAGTCCCATTCACCCCTCTCTCTCAACCCTCCACCCCAGCCCCTTCCCAGCCCACCCAGCCCCACGTAACTCTTCCCCCTTCCCCAGCCCCCCACCCTACCCAGCCCATCCCTATCCCACCCAATCCACAGCCCTCATGCCCCTTCCATCCCCATCCCCATGCCACCCCAGCCCTTTTCATCCCCCACACCCCACCCAAACACACTTCCAGCTCCCTCTCTCTCACACACGCGTTCAATTTTTTTTTTTAATTTTAATTTTCCCTCTCAATTCAATTCATTTCATTTTTTAATTAAAATTTAAATTTGAAATCTTTTTATTTTTTTGGGAATTAAAATTTAAATTTAAATTGAAAGTGAGTGATAGTGAATATTGAAAAAAATAGTGAATTTCGCTTAAAAAAATTAAAATTTGTGAATTTGGTAAAAATATTCAAATTTAAAAATAAAAAATTTATTATGTTTGTATGTATGAATTTATAGTTAAAAATTTAAATTAGTTGGTGAAGAATTTTAATTATTTGGAATGGACTTGATGTTTAATAGCTGAGCAAAAATAAAAACATGATTATTCAAATTTTTTTACAATTTATAAATTTTTATTATTTAATTAAATTAATTTTATTCTTTAATTTGTATGTACCATTTTAAAAATGACTTGGAATTTAATGTAATCTTTTTTAAAAAAATGATGTGGCAGATGATGTGGCAGCCGTGTCAGATGTGGCAGCTGACATGGCAGCTGATGTGGAGGAGAGTGTGTTACACTCACCAAAAAAGGGTTTAGAATGTTGCTTTTTAGTGGGTTCAGGAGTTCAGATGACAATCATGTAAGTAGAAGTGTCCAACTTACAAAACCGACATAGTACAATGGTCCAGAAGGTTATTTTACCGCTTAAGATTTAACTCCTTCTAGGTAAACACATACTATAAGTTTTTATTATCAGAATAGATATCTACATGAACCCCATACAAATAGTGACGCCATATATTCTAAGAAACACAACAACAACCAACTCCAAATCATGAGTCAAATAATTCCTTTCATGAAGCTTCAGCTGCCTAGATGCATAGGCCACAACCTTACCATGCTGTATTAAAACAAAACTCAATCCCACATGAAACTCATCACAATAAATAACAAAACCATTAGTACCCTCGGGCAGGGTCAAAACTATAGTAGTAGTTAACTTATCCTTTAGTTTCTCAAAGTTACACTCACAAGCATCAGACCACAGAAACTTCACCTTCTTCTGAGTTAATTTAGTCAACGGAGAAGAAATAGATGAAAAACTTTCCACAAACCTCCTATAATACTCGGCTAAACCCAAAAAGCTCCTAATTTCAATTAGAGTCGTAGATCTAGGCCATTTCTTAACCGCCTTAAAATTTTATGGATCTACCATGATCCCTTCATAGAAACAATATGACCAAGAAGGGTCACAACATTTAAACAAAAATCATACTTAGTAAACTTGGCATCCAATTGTTAATTATTTAAGAGTCTACAACATCATTCAGAGGTGATTGGCATGATTATCCTCACTCTTAGAATACATAAGGATATTATCAATAAATATGATAACAAACAAAAAAAAACTATCTAAATATCTAGTTCATCAAGTTTGAAAATGCAGCCAGAGCATTAGTCAACCCAAATGACATCACCAGAAACTCATAATGACCATATCGGGTTTGAAAGGCATTCTTAGGGATATCTACCTCCCTAATCTTCAACTGATGATAACTTGATCGAAGACTAATCATAGAGAAGCATCTATCCCCCTGAAAATGGTCAAAGAGATCTTCTATCCTGGGAAGAGAATACTTATTCTTCACTGTCACCTTATTCAGTTACCAATAATCTATGCACATCCAAAGAGAACCAACCTTCTTATGCATTAAAAGTATGGGAGAACCCCGTGGGGATATACTAGGATAGATGAAGCCCTAATCAAGAAGATTCTTTAGCTACTCCTTAAGTTCTTTCAACTCAGCCGGAGCCATTCTATAAGAAGGGATAGAGATAGGATGGGTATTCCATTAAAGATTAATACCTAAGTTTGTTTCCCTATCGAGCAAATACCAGAAAGATCATTGAAAAACACTTTAGGAAATTTGTTAACAATAGAGACAGATTGTAGAGAGGGAACCTTAGAACTAGAATCTTTAACCCAAACAGAATGGTATAGACATCCTTTGGAAATCAACTTTTAGCTCTAAGAAACAAAATGAACCTTTCCTTAGGAACTTCCCTCCTATTCCACTACCGGTTCATTCGGGAACTAAAAATTGATCCTATGGGTTTAACAATCTAGAGAAGCATAGCATGAATAGATCCAATCCATCCCCAATATCATATCAAAATCTACCATGTCCAATTCAATCAGATCAACCAATGTCTTCCTACCATAGATAGATACCACACAACCCCTGTAGACCCTTTTAGCCACAACAGAATTACCCACTACAGTAGACATAGAGAAGGGACCAAAATTACTCTCAGGACTAAAATCAAAATGAACAACCACATAAGGGGTCAAATAGGAAAGAGTAGACCCGAATCAAGTAGACAATATACATCACGAGAGAAAAATGTGATGTACTAGTAACAACATCAGGAGATGCCTCAAATTCCTGGTGGGTGGCAAGAGAATAAAGACGGTTTTAGCCAGTGCTGGTACTAGATATTGCACCTTTTAGCACAGGAGTTAAAGAAGTATAAATTGGAACCTTATTAGCTCCTGTAAGAAATATTTGTAGATGAATAATTCCTCTAAAAAAGACCAGGCTGGATGCATTTGAAACACCTATTCCTTCCCTCATCACAAAAACCATGATGCAAATTTTCACAAAATCTACAAGGAGGATATAATATAGTTAACTGGGCTTTACTAGTATAAGATTGGCTACTTTGTGCCTTAAACCCACCGTCCGCCTGAAAGCAATGATCACCAGACAGATTAGGATAAGGGGAACTAGGCCCAAAATAAGAACCTAAACTACCCCAATTCTTTCTCTTGCTCCATTGCCTACCGTCTCTACCACTACTCTACTAGCCTCCACCCTGAGCTGAAAATCTAAATTTCTTACTTTACCTCATCTTATTTTTGCTTGTTTCTTCTTTTAATCTTTAACTTACTGCATATACACCACCATCCTGGAGATATCCATATCATTATTCAACATAGCTACCTTACATTTTAGTACCTAGTCAAGCGACAAACCCAAAGCAAAGTTCCTTATCCTAGCCCTATTACTAGATAGCAACTCTGGAGCATAGCAAGACAACTGGTGAAATTTCTAAGTATATCCCTGCACACTCGCCTTCCCTTGCCTAATATTCACAAACTCTTTATCTATATCTTTTCTTAACTCCTGAGAAAAGAAATGGTCAAGAAAGCCACTCAAAAACTCATTCTATCATGCTAACTCTGCATCATCACCGCTCGACTACTCCCACACCTCATACCATTGATATACTATAGCCTTCAACTAGTATGTAGCAAACTCCATACTCTTAAAATTAGCTGCAGGCATTACCCTGAATATCTTCTCTATCTCATCCATAAAACCTTGAGGATCCTCCTCAATTGTAGAGACAAAAAAGGTCAGAGAATTCTTTCTCATGAACTAGCGAACTCTAGTGGCCTCAGAAGATGGAGCAACAGAACCAACACAGTTAGGCTGATGAGAATAAAAAGTCACTAACAGAGTCAACAGATGAATAGATCAATGAAATTAACCATTAGAAATATCTTCTTGGGACAGTCGGACATGAACATCATCAACCTAAAAAGCCCGGGAAGGATAGGTAGAGATCGGTGAAACTCCATGAGAGGCAATATAATTAGGAGCTGGGGGACCTAGTCCGAGTTTGTACTCTATAAGAAGGATGAGTTATATCTATATTGTCCTGTGGTGGGACAGAAGAGTTTCCACGAGTATCAGATCCTTGAGAAGGCATGATCTAAAATGCAAACAAATGGTATTAAAGGAGATTTAAAAACCTTAAACTCTATAGCCCAAAAACTAGATCACAAGAAAAGAAAAGATTCCTAAATACCTTGTATCCTCTCCCTTATAAGTGTGGCATGCTACACACCCATAAAAGAGACTCTACTTGACACAGCTTTGTGGACACCCAATGGCCATGAACCTAGGCTTTGATACCAAGCTTGTCACGAACCAAACCAAGGTTTGGGCATGACTGGTATCTCAAGTCCACTAAGGATCGAAGATCACCCCCTACCTAGTCAAACAAAATAAGGTACGATTAGCAGTAGATGAATTTTAAACATATAACAAGATAGATAAACTAAAACAAATATGGTTTTAATAATTTAGCAAAACATCCCAATCCATAATAATCCACAAGACACGAAGAAACCAAGATTAATCTAAGTTGGAATATGTCCCTGACTATAGAAAAAAAATTAAAAGATAATCTATGACATAATAAAACCAAAACCTGAAATGAGGTTCTTTTAAAGTATGAAAGGACACCACATCAAAGTGATGCATGCTTGATTCAATACCTAATCACTGTGAAAAAAATTGTCTCTGTTTCCTGTATCGCATGGGGACACAGTGTTCAGAGATGGTTAGCAGGATGAGTGCTAACATGTAACTAAGGGATAAGGGGTCAAATAATGTTATGATCAAATTAGTCAAAATTATTCAAAACCATATGCACACACTCATATACATATAAATATAAGTTATCGGGATATGGAACAAGGTTTAGCATGAATTTTAAGACATTAGCCTAGATAGTGTAGCTCTAACTGTCCTAAGGGAACCCACGGGCTATATGGGTTTAGCTCCCTCTATTAAAAGCATCCTTGTGTGTGTTAGCCGTATGAACTAGGAAAATCCAAGGAAGAGTTAGGGAATGCCTCAACCCCAGCCAATCCAAAATATATAAATACGTATGAGCTATGCACTCGGTCAAATAGACCCCTACGCCGGTAAATGTGGTTTCCAGTATCGGTCCCTTTGGGACCTCCACTTTCCATGGTGAGCTACATTACCCCCTTTAATCCCACTTAAAATAAGTTTCACATAACTCATCTATTTAACCAAGGAATTATCCATTAAGGCATCCACTATAAGTATCATTATACCATTTTGCTTGTGAGCTTATAATTATGCCATGCCAATTCCTTTAACTTGGGGGAATGCCTCGACCTCCTTTATTTATTAAATTAAGTTAGGGAATGCCATGACCCTTTTTGTTTATTAAATCAAGTTTAAAATTAAAAACATGGCCAACAAGGCCTTTAAAACCCTTTTTTATCCATTTAACAATTTATGCAATGCAGCAGTTTAGGGAAGTAACCAAAATCAAGTGATTAGCTATATTTCAAAGCCAATTATGCAAGTGGGTTGAGGTAAAACAAGTTTCAAAACCAAATTACAAACCAAAATCATCAATTTGGGGGAATCTATGACCACCATTCAAATTTACCATGCCCATGCACCCTATTAGTACAAAACCATTAATAAACTATAAATAATGCATATAAAAATCATGGGGACATCATTTATACAACAAACATCCAAAATCCTCAACCCAAATTCCAAAGATAAACCTTAAACCACTTGTATAATAATTTAACCACATGCCTTAGTAAAATAAGTTTCAGGAAAGATACCTGCCTAAAAGTATGGTGAATTATGGAGAGAAATTAACCTTTGATCTCTAAATGATTAATCCTTAGAAAATCTTAGGTGTTCTTACCTTAGGGATTGAGAGAGTTAAGAAGTGTATTTGATTTGATAAAGGATGAAAATAAAGCCCCTAAGGCACTTTATTGTTGTGGGTCTTAAGTGGGGAAAGAGGGAAATGACCAGAATACCTTTACTTAAAGTAAGGAAAAACCTCCTAGTTGTCACTGGTCATGTCACCAATAGCTATGAGTTGTCACCACAACTCGTGGTTTGAGAAGTGACCTAAGACATCCTGACTTTTGACCCTATGAGTCATACCCTATGACTCTTACATAGACCTTACGACTTGTAGGATCCTAGTCCTAACTACAACAGAAACAAAAGGGCCACTATACTGGTGATACTACAAGCCCTATATTATGACTCATAATGTCTCACCATAACTCACATGGTCTTAATCAACCCAGGATATAAACTTTGGTACCTATACTGGTCACTCTATGATTGGGGCACTACGACTTGTAAGAAGACCTTACGGCTCATTAGGTGAGCCGTAGTCTGACTAGTAAGCTCCAAACTTAAGAAGTTTTTTAGAGATAAAAATCTAGGGTGTTACAGAAGAATAAGTATCATCTCCCTGGGATTGATGACCTATTCGATCAGCTTCAAGGTGCTAGGTATTTCTCTAAGCTTGATCTCTATTTGGTCTATCACCAATTGAAAATTAGGGAGGTTGATATTCCTAAGACTATTTTTCAAACCCTGTATGTCCATTATAAGTTTTTGGTTATATGATTCAAGTTTATTAATCCTTCGGCTACTTTTATGGATCTTATGCATCGAGTGTTCAGGTAGTTTTTGGATTTATTTATTATAGTCTTCATTGATGACATCTTTGTGTAATCCAAAAGTAATGAAGTTGATACCAATCACCTTTGAATTTTGTTGAAACAAGGTGTTGTGACCTTTCTCGGGCATATTGTTTCTAGTGAAGGGATCAAGGTAGATCTACAAAAAGTTGAGGTAGTTAAAAGGTGGCCTATACCCATGACTCTAACCAACTTTAGGAGATTTTAGGCTTGGATGAGTATTATAGAAGGTTTGTGGAGAGTTTCTTATCCATTTCTATTCCGCTAAAAAAGTTAACTCAGAAAAAGGCTAAGTTTTTGTAGTTTGTAGTTTATGAAGGTTGTTTTGAGATGTTGAAGGATAAGTTGACTTCTATACCTGTTTTAACCCTACCCAAGGGTACTGATGGTTTTGTTGTGTATTGTGATGTGTCCCTATAGGACTTGGTTGTGTTTTATACAATATGGTAAGGTTGTTACCTATGCTTCTGGGCAACTTAAGGTTCACAAGAGGAATTATTTGACTCATAATCAAAAGTTGGCAGCTATGGTTTTTGTGTAGAAAATATTTCACCATTATTTGTATGAGGTGTATATGGATATTTATTCAAACCATAAGAGCTTGCAGTATGTGTTTACTTAGAAAGAATTAAATCTCAGGGAGATATGGTGGCTCGAATTACTTAAGGATTATGACATGAGCCTTCACTACTATCCAGGTAAATCTAATATTACTATAGATGCTCTTAGCAGGTTGTCTATGTAGATTTTATCTCATATTGATAAGAAGAAAATAAGATTGGTGAAAGATATTCTCAGGTTGGCTAAGTTGGGAGTTTGTCTTTTGGACTCTGTGAATGGAGGAGTGATTATTCTAGAAGTGGTTAAAATATCTCTTGGTGCTGGGGTGAAGGAGAAGCTAGACTTAGACCCCATACTTATAAAGATTAAGGATAATGTGGGTCAGGAAAAGATTTTGACTTTTGAGATTGGGAGAGATGACATCTTATGGTATCAAGGAAGGTTGTGTGTTCCTGATGTTGATGGGTTATGGGAAAGAATCTGGGTTGAGCTCATAAGTCCCGATATACAGTTTATTCGAGTTCGACAAAGATGTATCATGGATTGAAGGAAATTTACTGGTGGACTAATATAAATAGGGATGTGTCAAACTTTGTGGCTAAGTGTATAGTTTGTTAGCAAGTTAAGTGTAATGCCCTGAGTTTTCATGTTCTAAACCTCCCAAGAAATAGCCCATGAGGTTAGCTTTCCAATGTATCAAGCCTCGTCTCAGTCCGAGGCCATAGCAACAAATAGTGAAAACTCTTTCTTGAGAGCCTGGAAAGACTTCCATGGTTACAACTCAGGGTAACAAATCTTTACCACTCATGATGATTTATCACAAGTGAGTTGTAACCACTCCAGTGAATCCCTTCATCTTGATCCCAATGACTATGATACCTCAACACGACTCATAATCAATGCCTACAAGTCATATCGAGGGACTCGTATTCATACCAATGTGTGTGGACAAGAACCCTCTCTAGCGGGTACGAGTCTAATATAC
Organism: Capsicum annuum; assembly: GCF_002878395.1. Lineage (NCBI taxonomy): Eukaryota > Viridiplantae > Streptophyta > Magnoliopsida > Solanales > Solanaceae > Capsicum > Capsicum annuum. The sequence continues at coordinate 8,650 of NW_025891481.1, forward strand.
GACTCATAACCAGACCTTATGAGTCTTTGGATGGACCCGTAACCTGACCAGTGTATGACCTAAGGCCTCAGCTTTTAAATGCGACTCCATCCTATGACTGATAATTAGTCATGATGAGTAGCTAGGTGGCAAGTCGTAGTCAAACCAGAATGTGCCCAGAATCAAGGAATTCCATGCTACAACTCAGACCACGAGTCGTAACCAGTCATTACGAGTCACAAGATGAGTCGTAATGATTGGGGGTATGATTTCTTGCACATTTTTCCATGGGATTTTATGGATTTTCCCAATCCCATAAAATCCAAACCCATGTTATTTTTGCTTCACAGAGGGTGGTATAAAAGACCCCAAAATCCCCAAATCACGACATCATCCTCAATTTCACTAAAGATTCAAGAGAGTAGTTTTCTCTTTTTTCTCAAGCAATTAGGGTTTCTCAAGAACAAGATCAATTTCAAGGATTTCCCCAAAGCTTCTACTTCGGGTATGTGGGGTATTCATAAATGGGTCCCTTTCACCCATTGAGCCCCAAAACCTTCTTTTTGGTTCAAGTAGGACTTTTACTCTAATTATGATCAAGTTCAATGTAAATTATGAAATTCATCCATGTTTACTCATTAGTTTTACATTCAAGCCATATTAATAGTTTTACTTTATGAGAATCATGCTCTTACATGCTTGATGTTCAAAAACCCCATGTCAGTCAGTCAATACTATGTCAAATTCTCAAATTATACTTTAAACTAACATGATATTTTTTGAAGTTTAACTTATTCCCATGTTTAAATTCACAAAAATTGTCAGAATATTGAAATATCTCATGGTTAGGTCTTGAATTATGACTTTATTTCAGTGCTAGTGGGTTATGAGCATGATACCTATATGTTTACTTATGTTTTAGCCTTTTCAACTAATGAGTCAGTAAATTCATGATTTTATTGTTATACTCAGTATTATTTTATGTCAAATTATCAGCTTTACATGTTACTGATTTCTTCATATTAGGCATGCACTGTCAGTTTCAAAATACCGTATGTGAGCAAATTAGTTATCAATGTATGCATCAGTAAGTATTTCAATTTCTTTCAATTGGGAGTAGTATTTAGCATCGATAAGGAAGTATGGGTATAGTGCATCCAACTTTATAGAAACTACGTGCCACCATAGGTTGGGAGGCCTCGCCAGAAGTTTTTCTTTGCCCACTATAGGCTCAATTTAGTGAACACTCCAGTTCAGGTTCTACTCTGATGAAAAGGATAGAAAATCCCTCCTCAATGTGGGTCAGATATTGGACTCCATGATAGCTCACATGGTTTATGTCGGTTACATGATAGCTCGTACAGTTTCATTCAGCACTCATTTTATCTCAGTTCAAGTTTGCTTGACCAAGTAGATGAATTTTATTATTTATTCAGTCAATTTTATAGATTATTTTAGTTATTCAGATAACAATTATTCAGTAATTCAGATCATGTTAGTATATACTATACTTGGTCTTGCATTCTCAATTTTACATGTTCATGCATCTATGTTCAAATTTCACATGTATTTTAGTAGTCGTTGCCTCACGTACCAGTATATTCAAAGTATCGATCATATACTTTTCTCTGCGCTATGTTGTCTTATAACATAGGTTCAGACGCACAGTTTACTAAGAATCCTTAGACAGATTAGCATTCTGCCAGCATCAGCAGTGGTGAGTCCTCATTCATCGAGGATGAAATTTTAATTTCATTCATTTACAATAGCTACTTTTATGTCAGTCAGTCAAAGTTAGTTGGGGTCTTATCCTATCAACTCTTTATAGTTTAGAGGCTTTCAGACAAACAGTCTAGTTTTTAGTATTTATCAGATATTTTAGATATGCTATTCTATTTATTTCAGTATTCCAGTTGACAGTACTTTATCAGTTTATCTTTCGCACATATGTTTTCTTATTATTTTATTTAGTGCTCACAGTAGGTACTAGGCCATTGGTTATCTTAGGGTCACTTGTGGCCTTAAGCACTGGTCACGACTAAGGGGTAGTTTCGGGTCGTGACATTAAGGTGAACATTTGAGGCCTGGTGGCGTGTCTCGAGGATAGAATTTCCCATATGGAAGTAAGAGATTAATAATATGAATTTTTGTACAGGTCTTCTGAGGTCTCACAATCAGTTTGATTCTATTTAGTTCATTGTGGATAGAATGACTAAGTTTGCTCACTTCTTACCCATGAGGACTAACAACTCAGGAGAGGATTATGCTAAGTTGTTCATTCAGGAGATTGTTAAGTTGCATGGGGCATCGGTTTCCATTATTTTTTACCAAGGTACATGATTTTGTTCTTATTTCTAGCGTTCTTTTCATAAAGGTTTCGGTACTCAGGTGAACTTTAGCACTGCTTTCCACCCTCAAACGGATGGACAAGAAGAAAGGATATGATAAAGGACTGTGTGATTGATTTTAAAAGTAGTTGGGTTGACTATTTTCCTCTTATTGAGTTCACTTTCAATAAAAGTCAATAAAAGTTATCATTCTAGCATTCAAATAGCTCCTTTTGAGGCTCTTTATGGTAGGAGGTGCGGTCTCTTATTGGATGGTTTGAGGTGAATAAGACTAGGTTGTTTGGTCCTGACTTGGTTAACCAAGCCATGGAGAAGGTGAAGGTGATTAGAGAAAGACTTAAGACTGCTCAAATTTGCCAAAAATCTTATGTGGATATGAGGCAAAGGGAGTTAGAGTTTGAACGAAGCGATTGGGTATTCTTGAAGGTGTATCTTATGAAATGAATCATAAGATTTGGGAAGAAGGGGAAGCTCAGTCACTATTACATTGGTTTGTATTAAATTTTACAAAGAATTAGGAATGTCGCGTATGAGTTAGATTTACCAGAAAGTTTGGGTTCTATTCATCTTGTTTTCCATGTGTCTATGATGAAAAGGTGTATGGGTGATCATTCGTTGATAGTGCCTATTGAGGATGTTAGGGTTACAGATTCTTTGTCTTATAAGGAGGTCCCGATAAAGATATTGGATAGGAAAGTTGAAATGACCCAAACCAGGGACTAGTCATATTGGGTGCCTTAAGACTAACCGAGACTGGAGACCACCCCTAATTCCCAACCATAACCGCCCTATACCAGTTGAATGAATTCTAAACATATATATATAGATATATATAACATAACAAAATGGAACAATCATAAATCAAATACAGTCCACCGGTATTAGCCATAATACCAATACCAATGCCAAAGCTGACACTAATGTTGACACCGCTTATACCAACCCATAGTAGTCTCATAAAGCATCTATCCAAAAGTAAAATGGTATTTTATCGGGACATACCTTCGACCATAGCGAAAACCAAAGTCTACTAAATAACCAAAGTATGAAGATAATACCATAACATGAAATAGAGCCTTCCAGAGTATGTAAGCTCACCACTTAAATCCAAATCTAAGTTGTTCCCATCACTGAGCAAGAGGTGTAGTATGGTTGGTTCTTGTATTGCGCGAGGATACAATACCCAAAGATGGGTTAGTGGGTGAATGCTATCATGTATCTAGGATAAGTGTAAAATTATTCCAATATTTGAAACTAATTAAATAACCATATGCATTCACATCCATATATATATATATATATAATCCATGCTGGGTAAGGGAATTGAGTTTAGCATGCATTTAAAACCATAACCTGGGTTGTTTAGCTTTACCATCCGTCATAATCCACCCATGGGCGATATGGGTCTAGGGTTACCCCCTGAATAGGCCCAAGTGCATATAGATCCATGAACTGGAGATATCATAGGGGTTGGGGATTCCCGTGTACCCTTCGCCCTCCATGATACACATATACAAGTATAACTTGGGGGATTTCCATGTACCCCACAAGCATATGGTCACCATGACCAACCCTCAAATCGACAAACATAAGTTTCCAATGTTTGTCCATCGGATTCACACCTTTATGGTTAGCTATTATAACCCACCATTAGTTCCCAATTAAAACATTTGGCGCATAACCAAACAACCAATTCCAAGAGTCAATTATCAAGGCATTATGAAGTGGTATCTTCATACCAACTATAACTTGCAAGCAACATCATTAGCCAACGCCTAGGGGATTTGTTATGCCCAAGTGCGTACGCAAGTGTACGTGGCCTCATAAGTAGTAAAGTGACCCTTTTACAAGTCAATTATTGATCCCACAGGGACTAGTGATAAGTAACTATCAAATTTAAGTTCAACTATTAAGATTAGAATGGTGCAATGTAACCAAAAGAGTTTTGAAAGTTATAAACTAAAAGTAAAGTAAACATTGTGTAAAGTAAAGACTTGAGACAATCAATGGACTAAATCCCAGGATTAAAGCACTTTGAACAATCATACTATGCTATTGAACTTCATTCGTTAGGTTTCATATCTCGATTGTCTATTTGTAGGGTTTATCACATGATCATGGTTTCCCAACCTCTAATCGTCTACCAAACTTAGCCATTGCAACTACATCATTGAGAGGAGATGTAATAATCCAATTAAGTGTTTAAAGCTATCATCCTCCATGTGAACCAATCAGATCTTCTAGGTACATCTATATCCTAGATGCTAATTCAAAATCCTTATTTTATAAAAGAATAAGAACCTTACTTTACTCATCCCAATGTTTTATCTTCCGATTCGCCCTCCCGAGATCACAAGGTCAAAAATATATGTATTCTAAGGTTAGTTACTCCTTCAAATAGTTAGAACAAGGATGAACAAACAACCAAATATGATAATAAATTAAAACAACTTAATTCAAAGCGAAAATAAACATGTTCTCGGCCTTAACCCCAAAAAGGGGACATTTAGCCACTAATAGACATAAGTATAATACAAATGCTTAAATACATGATTAAATATAAAATAAAATAAAGAGAAATAAACCCTAAAAGTAGTGTTGAGCTGCCTCCTCTCCAGTCCCAAGACATCAAAAGTGTTTAATACAAAGTACAAGTCATGTATTTATAGGTGTGCACAATTTACCATTTGTAGGAAGAGTGACGCACCGCATTGGTTGGTCAATTTGAAAGAGAAACATGCCACATTGGTCATCAAATATAGAGAGAAAGGCGCAATGTTGGTTATCACATTGGGGGAGTAACACGCCGTGCCTATTTCGCGTTGTCTCACTGGAATTTGGCTCTTGACACCTATGTTCTTCTAAGTGTTTCTCTTTTTATCCCTTTCCTTGTGGTGTTGTTTACACTCAATTTTATGCTTTTATAGCATCAAAATATAATCACAATCAAATCACCAAGCATCCTACATGATCAAACACCATGCGTTAGAGTTAAACACAATAAAACGTCAATGATAATGAGCTAGAAACTCAAGCTAAGCACTAGTCTCGTCAATTTCAATCTTTAACTTATTGTTGACTCTTGGATCAATCCGATTGAACTTTAAAAATTATAAACAATTTGTTACACTTGTAATTACACAATAATAACCTTAGTAACTCAATACACCCACTAGAATCCATCGAAATCGACTAGAACAACACCTAGCTTAAGCTAGTAAAACTACTTTTCTCGTTTAGCCTCTAAATGATCAATTTTAACCCAAACTAGTTTGAAAACACCTTTAAACATTTAAATTACATAGTTGAACACTTAAATGCTTATTTATATCATTATTTAATAATTAAGCACATGAATCATCCTGAAAACAAGGCTAAATAAGCTAGGATAAGAACTCTAAAAGTGCATAAATACACCCAACATCACCACCCCACACTTAGAGCCTTGTTCATCCTCAAACAATTCTACACTGCAAGCATCATAAGATGAGGAGATTCTAAACTTCTACTACAAGCAAGACACTCAAGCTAGTTGTATAATGACTACACAGAATGCAAGGTTCTACACTCAACATTTTATGTACGCAATTGACAAGTTAAGGAAACTACTCAAAAACATCCTAGCCTCAATAATTATCTAACCTAGTTGGAAAACTAATGCACATTGATCAATCAAGGAAATCATATAAATCACCCAAAAATTATCAAACATGCTCCCTTACATTAGTAGAGTTACCCATAATCACTGACATAAATATAATTTGTCACAAAATGGGTACAAGAATCAAATTGCGCTCACTCTCACAAAAAATTCATAAATTAGAAATGATAAACCATATGCTTGCCTTTAGTGCAGTACTCCCCTAATATCAAAATGTTGAACTTAGGATCAAATTGGTCTTCACAAGTTGTAATGCAGGCTAAGGCATGGGTAGGAACTATTCTAGATAGTAATAGTGTCTATCTTCCCTAAGAGCTTCAATACATCACATTTTTCAATTAAGGCCACTCTCTAACAACCAACTTACACCATTTTTGTCTACCTACATCTTTCATTTTTCCTCATCTCATTAAGCTCACTTACATACACTATCGCGGGAGTATTTTCTATTCCTAACTTATTCAATTTAGACAATTTTTATTCTTTTCATTACCCAAATCCCAACCACAACACATATCATTTTTTTGAACACCAATAGCTATTACTGAGGGGGCTTTAATTTTGCCTTTTGCTTCTTGCATTTACGACTCCTCAACTTAATTAGATTTCAACTAAAGCACTTAGGAGTTGTGGATCAAATTATAGTATATCAAAGAAGGGGATTAGGCTACATATGAGGCCGTCAAAGGAAAAGATAAAGGCTTAATGGGGTTAACTAGGATTATGCACAAGGGTCGGTAAAAATAAGGTATAAAACATGGCTTTCAAAGAATTGCCTATATCATCTTCAAAACCCATACTCTTTATTTAGTTTTGTATACACATCAGACAAGTTCTAGACATCACATGCAACAAGGAATATACTACAACCTCACTTCACATAGCACATGCTTTACTCAAGCAGGATCATCATAGACTCTCTACCAAAAAATAGCATCTATTCCAATTAAGCCAACAAGTACAAGAGTCATAAACATGAGTCTAGGAGTCTCAACAGTAGTAATTCATACAATAAAAATGCTTTTTACCATTAAAACAATTGCATCACACAATTAAATATAGCACCAACTAGAATCTCTCACTTACTCCAAGCACAAAAAAATTTAAATTTACCCTAAAAATGGGAATTTCCCCACCTTACACTTAAAAATTTACTTTGTCCCCAAAGTATACTTAAAAGTAGAAATAGATATATTCCCTGAGGCCTATAGTCCTAGATAGTAGCATCTTTATACATCAAGAGGGTCTAGGGACCCCACACTTAGTCTTCGCCATGCTCCTTAGCTCACGTTTTTTGATACTCAGACATCCCATCAACCTGCAACTCAACAAAAACAAAAACTAGTGAAGTAAAATCTAAAATTACTAAAAATAAAAACTACCTTAACATAACTTATGTTGCCTCCCAATCAGCGCCTGATTTAGTGTCGTGGCACGATCTCTGACTCAACCATATTCCTTCATCCTTTTTCTGATACTCGGATGCCATCTTCTTATTTATTTCTGACCTCTTGAGTGTGAACTCTCAAGGTCAACAACTCCTTCAACTTTAAACTTTTCAGGCTCATCAATCTACATCATGTCAGGCTTAGGTATTGGAGGCTCGAGATGCTCAATGAGGAAGTCCAAAGAGGTCTTTTGTTGAATAAGCTCCACTACCCCACACTTATCCCCTGCAATCACTGTAATCATGCACAAGTCTTTATAGTGGGATAGTGGGTTGAGCGATTTTTACACTTAAAAAATTGTATCTTTAATATCCAGCCTCATTGTGAGCATGCCCTCTCTCACATCTATTAAATCTTCTCCCGTCGTAAAAAATAGACGTCCTAAGATAACTGTCACACTTTTATTTGCGTACAGATCTAAAAAAATAAAGTCAACAGGAATAATAAACTTACCAACTTTAATGAGAACATCATCTATGACTCTTTCAATGGTCCCGTTTTCCAGTTGCAGTAACACAAAGCTATGTCTCATCTTTCCCAAGCCCAAAGTGTTGAACAAAGAGATGGACATCACATTGATTCTTTCCCCTAAGTCACTCAGTGTGTGGACCACCTCACTATTTTCAATTTGAATGGGAAAAGTGAACCTCCCAGGGTCCTTGAGCTTCTTTGGCATATTTTGCATCACCAAAGAGCTACACTCCTTAGTGAGTGCTACCATCTCAACATCCTCAACATCCAGCAACTTAACTTTGTTAGAGAACATATCATTCAAGTACTTAGAATACTTGGGAATTCCCTGCAAAACATCTAAAAGAGGTAAGTTAATGTTCAGCTCTATAAACGTGTCAAAGAACTTCTTGAAGCATCCATCCTCCTTTGCCTTTATACGCTTCTATGGGAAAGGTAGTGGTGGGATCTTCTTTACCTCTTCAACAACTTTTGCTTTTGGGTACTCATACCTCCTTAGTTTTTACCTACCTCTTTAGTTTTCTTTGGAGATACTTCATTCAGCTCCTTAGCACTCCTCAAAGTGATTGCCATTAATTATTTGGGATTTTCAGTTTCACTTGGCAATCCACCTAGAGGCCTAGTATTTTGCGCCTTCGTAAATTGACTAATTTGAAACTCCAAGCTCCTAGTAGATGCTTGATAGCTCATTATATCTGTTGCCAATTATGCTTGAGTAGCCATGATTTGATTCAGCATCCCTTCCACATTGTTGTTTTGAGTTGTGGCCTAATTATTCTGAACTTGTTGCTGATACCATTGCGGATTGCTCCTTGAGGTATTGAGTGGTTGATTCTTCCACTTTTGATTGTAGCCATTGATAGCGCCCAAGCACAAACACAAGTGTACGTGGTCTACTAAATAATAAAGTGGACTTAAAGAAAGCCGAGTATCGATCCCACAGGGAATTGATCTAACAACGATTCAATTCTAGGGAATTGATCTAACAACGATTCAATTCTAGTTTAACTTTTAAGATTAGTTTGATGCATAGGTAACCAACAAGAGTTTTGAATATCGTAAATTGTAAGAAAAGTAAAGAATGCACAAATTAAAGTACTTGACACAATCAATAAAGTAAAACCCAGGGTTAAAGAACCTCAAACAATCATAGTATGTTATTGAACTTCATTCGCTAACTTGCATATCTTGGTTGTTGATTCGTAGGGTTAATTGCATGATCATGGTCTCCCAACCTTTAACCATTTACCTAAGCTAGATATTACAACTACATCGTTTATTAGGGGTGTAATAATCCAATTAAGTTCTTTAAGCTACCATCCTACGTGTGAATCAAGTGAGGCTTCTAAGTACATCCCTGTACTAGATTTTAATTTGAATTCCTTATTTTATAGAAGAATACTAACTACACTTTGTTCATTCCCATGTTTTATATCCCTATTCCCTATCCCGAGATCACAACGGTGACAATAGATATATTTTCTGGGTGATCAATCCATCAAATAATTAAATAAAGAATAAACAAGCAACCAATAATGATAAGTAGAAATTAATTAAATTTAATCCAAAACAATAGTAGTCATGTTCTTGGCTTTAACCCTGGAAAGGGGTTTTTTTGCCAATAATATTCATAATCACGATCCAAATAATTGAATACATGTTATGAATAATTAAAAACCTAAACAAAGAATTATTAAAACCAAACAAAGTGCAGCAGCCTCCACAAAATCAATCCACTATGTCCCAACGTGTAACCATATCCAAAAACTTCCCCCTAATGTGTGCAATGTGTGTATATATAATAATTACATGAATCCTACTCCTTGCATGATTAAGAGATGTCAAGATGATCCCCCGAAAGATTCCCAGCTCCACTAATGTGTGCACTTTATAATATTAGAGTGGAACAATACCTAATCCACATAGGACAATATGTTTGTATTTTCACCATGCATGGACAACCCAATGCGACGCGTTGGTTATAGTGTCGAAAGTAACGATGCGACGCATTGGTCATAGCATCGCTGGAGCGATGCTCACTGGAATTAGCCTCCAAAATATATTCTAAGTGTTGAACGTTCCATCTTTTTCCCAAGCCTTTTGTAGTATATTCCCAATGAATTTCCAGCCTTTTTATCCTCAATATATCACTATAATCAGGTCACAAAGCTTCTTACATAATCACACACCATAAATTAGAGATCAAAACAACACAATATCCTCAATGAAGAATCAAAACAAGAGCTAAAATAAGGCTAATTCAGAATGATCTTCACTTATTATTTCGACTCTTAACTTAATCAAATTGAACATTGCACATCACAAACAAGTTATTCCACTCATAATTACACATTTAAACCATTTGGAATTAATTAACACATTAGAATCAAATGAACCCAACTAGACACACAACTAGCAAAAGCTAGTAAAATTAGTTTTCTAGATTGAACTCTAAATGACTCAATTAAGTACTAACTTGTTTGAAAACACTTTGAACCAATGTAATCATGTACTTAGACACTTATAATCTTATTTATATCATAGTAACACATAAAGAACATGAATTATTCTCAAAACAAGGCTAAATAAGCTAGAATAGTAACACAAGAGTGCACAAATACACCCAACATCACCACCCCACACTTAAGGGCTTGTTCTTCATCGAACAAGTCTTAACTCTAAGCATCATAAGTTGAGGAGACGCTACACTTCTAGTATAAGCAAGACACTCAAACTAGTAATACGATGACTACACAGAATGCAAGTTTCTACACTAAGCATGTTATACACAATTGAAAGATTATGAACACTACTCCAAAACATCCTAGCCTTAAGAATTGACTCACTAATTGTCAAACTCATGCTTATCATTCAATCAAGGACATCATAGAAATCACCCACATTCATCAAACATGTGCCCCTTACAACAAGAGAGTTACGCATAATCACTCACAATTAAGAAATTTATAACATGATAGGTACAAGAATCAAATTACACTCACCCTCACAAGGACTTCACAATTTACACACAATGAACCATAGGCTTTCCCTTAGTGTAGTGCTCCACTAATATCAGAATGATGAACTTAGGATCAATTAGGTCTTTTTCGAGTTGTAATGTAGACTAAAGGACGGGTAGAAACTATTTTGGAATAATAGTGACTATCTTTCCTAAGCGCTTTAATACATCACTTTTTACAATTAAAAACCAATCTCCAACAACCAAATTACACCATTTTTGTCTACCCCTTTCTTTTGTTTTCACCCCATCTTATTAAGCACATTATGCACAACTCATTCAATTTGAACAAATTTTTATTCTTTTCATTACTCAACTCCCCACCACAACACATTACAATTCTTTTAAGCACTGATAACTATAACTTTTGGGGCTTCAATTTCACCTTTTCTTCTCTTATTTCTCATTTCCTTACTCAACTAATTTTACACTAAAGTGCCTAGGATCTTTGGATCAAATTCTTGTCAATCAAAGAAGAGATTAGGCTACATATAATTCTAACAAAGAAAAATCTAAAGGCTCAACAGGGATTAGTAGGACAATGCACAAAGGGTAGGTTAAATAGAAGGTATAAAACAAGGCTATCAAAGAAATGCCTAAATCATCTTCTAAACCCATACTCTTTATTTCTCTTTGCACACACACCAAGCAAGTTCTAGATATCACATGCAACAAGGAATATACTACAACCTCACATCACATGGCACATGCTCAACTTCAAGTAGGATCATCATAGACTCTTAACCAAACAATAGCATAAATTCAACATAAGCCAACAAGTACAAAAGTCATAGTTAGGATCCTAGGGGCCGTAAAAGTAGAAATTCACACCATTCAACATGCTTATACAAACAAACCACTTGCATCATGCAATAAAAAATAGCACCAACAAGAATATCTTACATAAAAAAATTTAAATTAAGCCAAAAATTGAGAATTTTCCCACCCCACACTTAAAAATCTATTTTGTCCCCAAAGTAAATTTTTAAAGTAAAATATAGAAATACTTCCTGAGGCCTTTAGGCCTAGCTAGTACCATATTTTTGCATCAAGAGGGTCTGTGGACCCACACTCAGTCTTTTCCATGCTCCTTAGCTCAGTTTTCCCGTACTAAGACTTCCCATAAACCTGTGACTCAATCAAAAACAAAAACCTCTATGAAATAAAAACTAAAAACTGAAAATAAAACATACCTACTTAACTTGGGTTGCCTCCCAAGTAGCGCCTGATCTAGTGTCAGGCAACGACCTAACTTAACGACTTAGTCGTTTTCTTTTCTTCTCTTTCTCACACTTGGTCTATATTTTCTTATTCTTTTCACCCCTCTTGGGTGTGAACTATCAAGGATAATCGGTTTCTCAACTTTAGCCTTTTTAGGCTCATCAACTTGTATCATGTCAGGTTGCGGTATTGGAGGCTTGGGTAGCTTAATAAGGGTGTCCGAAGAGGCCTTTAATGGATTAATCACCTCACACTAATCCCCTTTAATAATAGAGATCATGCACAAGTCTTTATATTAGGATAGCATGTTGAGTGATTTATAAACTTAAAACTTGTCTCTTTATTCTCTAACCTCATTTTGAGCGTACCCTCTCTTACACCAATCAGTGCTCCTCCCGCTGCTAAGAATGGACGCTCTAAGATGATTGGTACCTATCTATCTGCCAAAAAATCTAGAACAATAAAGTCAATAGGAATAATAAATTTACCAACCTTTATAAGGACATCCTCAAATATTCCATCCGAATATGTAATGGACCCTTCTGCTAGCTGTAGAACCATGGTGCTCGGTCTAGGCTTTCCCATGACCAATGTGTTGAACAAAGATAGAGGGTTCAAATTTATGCTTGCCCCTAAGTCACTTAGTGCGTGGACCACCTTACTGCTACCAATTTGAATAGGAAGGGTGAACTTCCTAGGGTCCCTAAGCTTCGTGGGCATTTTCTGTGTTACCACTAAACTACACTCCTCAGTGAGTGTTATTTCCTCCATATCCTGCAATTTAACTTTATTAGCCACCATAGCCCTTAAGTAATTAGCATACTTCGGCATACCCTGCAAAATATCTAAAAGAGGAAGGTTAATGTGAAGCTCTCTGAATGTGTCAAAGAACTTTTTAAAACAATATCCTCCTTCACTTTTATTTGCCTCTAAGGGAAAGGAAGTGGTGGCATCTTCTTCACTTTTTTAGCAGCATTTTCTTTCGAGTAGTCAGACTTTCTCAAATTTTTAGTAACTTTATCATTTACCTGTTCAGCCACCACATCAACATCTACCTCCTTATATGCCTTTGAAGGTTCTTCATGAAGCTCTTTACCACTCCTCAGGGTGATTGCCATAACTTATTTTGGATTTTCTGTATCTGCTGACAAACCACCTTAAAGCTTGGTATCCAATGCCTGTTGTAACTTCCCCAAGTGCAACTCTAAGCTTTTACGTGTTGCTTGTTGGTTCTTTACATCAGCTGCCAACTGTGTCTGATTAGCTAGAACCTACTTTATCAACTCTTCCAAGTTGTAGTTGACTAATTTGGTTGAGTCTATTATTGCTGAAGTTATTGTGGCTGTTGGGCATTCCATGGCTGATTTAATGGCTGAGTCTGCCACTTCATGTTGTAGGCATAACCATAATTTGGCCTTTGAGCATTTCCCAAATACATTACCAATTTCGGATTTGAAGCATACATGGTCGCAGAATGACCTCTATTACCGAAAACTTCACACCAACCAGTAGCTTGTTGGATTGCATTGACTGTGGCTACAGGTTCTGCTACTCCCAACTTTAAGATGAAAAATTGGGTGTTTATTATATTCTGTAAATACGGCAACCTAAGCTGATGAAGAAGTAAATTATTCCACCTCCAATACCCTATAATTTTTTTTATGGAACCCCTAGAATCACCATGCCATTCTGGATTTTCTTGAGCTATGTGGTTCAATAGAGTGTACATCTCATCATATGTCATCTTAAGAGCTTCACCACCTACAGCTAAATCTAATAAAATTTGCTATTATGACCAAGAGCCTCTACAAAAGTATGGACAGTCCTGAAAAAGAGCCTTGAACCTCTCCCAAGCATGATAAAGATTCTCGTCTGGCTTTTATTTGAAGCACACTATCTCACTGCGAAGTCTCACAGTCTTACCAGATGGGAAGAATAAGGAATTTTCTAGCCATGTCATCCCATGATATGATTGAATTTGTCTGTTCTGCATTCAACCGCTCTTTTTCTTCCCCAATCAGTGAAAAGGAGAACAACATCATCCTCACATAATCTGCATTCACACCCGTAGGAATGAATGTGTCACTGATTTCCAGAAAATTTCACAAGTAGACCTATGGATCTTCGTGTGAAACCCCTATGAAATTTCCACTGGCAATTAGAAGCTGTACCATATTCTATTTGAGCTCGAAATTACCTCCATCTTCCAACTTCTGAAATAGGGAGATCAAATTGGTTAGAAGTGAGATTGTCACTTCCCTGACTGTTTTGTGGTCCGTTTGTTTACCATCATGGCAGGATTCTCTTGGTCTTTTTGAATTTTTGGAATTTTGGGGAGAAAGATTGCTTCTCTCCTCCTTTGGTGAAAGTTTTGTTTAGGTTTAGGGTTGGGTTGGACCAGCTCTCGATCCCTTGTCAGCTTCCTACTTTGAAAACCTATCTTTTGCAAAAACAGAACCAAAACCAAGCGTAAAAACACTAAATAAATCTAAAAAACAAAACTAAAATAAAATAATTGCCAAATTAAAAGTCCCCGACAATGGTGCCAAAAAGTTGACAGTGTATGCACAAGTGTACGTGGTCTACTACGTAATAAAGTGGACTTAAAGAAATCCGAGTATCGATCCCACAGGGAATTGATCTAACAATGATTCAATTCTAGTTTAACTTTTAAGATTAGTTTGATGCATAGGTAACCAATAAGATTTTTGAATATCGTAAATTGTAAGTAAAGTAAAGAATGCACAAATTAAAGTACTTGACATAATCAATAAAGTAAAACCCAGGGTTAAAGAACCTCAAACAATCATAGCATTTTATTGAACTTCATTCGTTAACTTGCATATCTTGGTTGTTGATTCGTAGGGTTAATTGCATGATCATGGTCTCCCAACCTTTAAACATTTACCTAAGTTGGACATTACAACTACATCGGTGAACGGGGATGTAATTATCCAATTAAGTTAGTTAAGCTATCATCCTACGTGTGAATCAAGTGAGGCTTCTAAGTACATCCCTGTCCTCGATTCTAATTTGAATTCCTTATTTTATAAAAGAATACAAACCACACTTTGTCCATTCCTATATTCTATCTCTCTATTCCCTCTCCCGAGATCACAAGAGTGTCAATAGATATATTTTTTGGGTGATCAATCCATCACATAATTAAATCAAGAATAAACAAACAACCAATAATGATATGCAAATATTAAACAAATTTAATCCAAAATAATAGTTTCATGTTCTTGGCTTTAACCCTAGAAAAGGTATTTTTAGCCGATAATATTCATAATCACGATCCAAATAATTGAATACATGTTTTGAATAATTAAAAAGATAAAGAAAGAATTATTGAAACCTAACAAAGTGCAGCAGCCTCCACAAAATTAATCCACGACATCCCAACTTGTAACCAGATCCAAAAAATGCCCCTAATGTGTGCAACATATGTATATATAATAATTACACTAATCCTACTCCTTATGTGATTAATAGATGTCAAGATGATCCCTAAAAAGATTCCTAGATACACTAATGTATGCACTTTAAAATATTGGAGTGGAACAATACCTAATCCATGTAGGACAATATGTTTTGTATTTTTGTTGTGCATAGACAACCCAATGCGATGCATTGGTATAGTGTCGATAGGAACGATGCGATACGTTGGTTATAGCATTGCTGGAGCGATGTATCGTATCCATATCGCGTTAGGTCACTGGAATTAGCCTCCAAAATAAATTCTAAGTATTTAACATCCCATCTTTTTCCCAAGCCTTTTGTAGTGTATTCCCAATGAATTTCCATCCTTTTTATCCTCAATATATCACCATAATCAGATCACAAAGCTTCCTACATAATAAATAGCCACATTAGAGATCATAACAACACAATATCCTCAACGATGACTCAAAACAAGAGATAAAATAAGGCTAATTCGCAATGATCTTCACTTATTATTCCAACTCTTAACTTAATCAAATTAAACTTTGCACATCACAAATAAGATATTCCACTCATAATTACGTATTTAAACCATTTGAAACAAATTAAACACATTAGAATCAAACAAACCCAACTAGACACACAACTAGCTCAAGCTAGTAAAACTAGTTTTCTCGATTGAACTCTAAATGACTCAATTAAGTACAAACTTGTTTGGAAATACTTTAAACCATTGTAATCATATACATAGACACTTATATGCTTTTCTATATCATATTAATAGATAAATATCATGAATTATTCTCAAAACAAGGCTAAATAATCTAGAATAGTAACAGTTGAGTGCATAAATACACCCAACATCAAGTGTTCCCATAATTCAGCCTTTGAGCATTACCCACAAACATCATAGACTCTGGGTTTGTACCACACATAGCCTTTGAATTCCCATTGTTACCACAAACCTCACACCAACCTGCATTCTATTGAATGGCATTAATTGTAGCTGCAGGTTGTGCAGTCTCCAACTTTATGTTGCTTATGTGATTTTGTAATGCAAAAATCTAGGTGGATATAGCAGTAAATTAGTCCACCTACAATACACCTGCAACCTTCTTTGCGGAATTTCTTGAGTCTGAATGCCATTCGGGATTCCCTTGTGCAATTCAATTCAATAAGGTATAGAGCTCATCATATGTCAACTCCAAAGCTTGACCACGTGCAGCTGAATCTAGCAAAATTTTTGTGTTATGGACAAGTGCCTCCACAAAAGTGTTAGTTAATACCTCGTAGGACTACTAATGATGTGGAAAGTCCTAAAGAAGTGATTTGAACTGCTCCCAAGGATGATATAAATTCTCATCTGGCTTTTGTTTAAAGTACACAATCTCACTACGAAGTCTTGCAGTCCTTCCAGATAGAAAGAATTGAATGAGGAATTTCAGGGCTAAGACGTCCCAGGTTATGATTAAATTTGCCGGATCAGCGTTCAACCACTTTTTGCTTCCCCCAACAGTGAAAAGGGGAATAGTGCCAGCCTTACATAATCAGTTGACACACCTATAGGGATAAATGTGCCACTAATCTCTATAAAGTTTCACAGATAGACTTATAGATCTTCATGTGAAAGTCCCACAAACTGTCCACTGCTGATCAATAGCTACACCATGTTCTGTTTCATCTTAAAATTACCTCTAGCAGTTGGTTTCTAAAAAGGGAAGGTCAAATTTGTCGGAAGTGGGAGTGCCCTTCGCAAACTGTCCTGTGGGATAGTTGTTCTTCAGCCATGAGTGCAGGATTGCCTTATTCCTCATAAATCTATAGGAATTGGTGGAGAAGTTCTACTTCTCTCCTCAATTGATGATACAATTGCTTGGGTTTGGGGTTTGGTTCGACCAATTCCTTATCCCATACCAGCCTACTAATTTGTCAACCTATTTCCTACAAATTCAATACCAAAGAACAAGCATAAAGAACCAAAGAAATATAAAAAGTAAAACCAAAATAAAAATAGTTGCCAATTTGCAAGTCCCAACAATAGAGCTAATAACTTGTTATACCCAAGCACACACGCAAGTGTACTGGCCTCACAAGTAGTAAACTGGCCCTTTTACAAGCCAAGTATCAATCCCACAGGGACTAGTGTTAAGAAAATATCAAATTTCTATTCAACTACTAAGATTAGAGTATTGCAACGTAACCAAAAGAGTTTTGAAAGTTATAGGCTAAAAGTAAAGTAAACAATGCGTAAAGTAAAGATTTGAGACAATCAATGGATTAAAGCCTGGGGTTAAAGCTCCTTGAACAATCATACTGTGCTATTGAACTTCATTCATTAGGTTTCTTATCTCGGTTGTTGATTCATAGGGTTTATCGCATGATCATGGTCTCCCGACCTTTAATCATCAACCTAACATGGACATTACAACTACATTATTGATCGGGGATGTAATAATCCAATTAAGTGCTTAAATCTATCATCCTCCACGTAAACCAAGCAAGGCTTCTAGGTACATCCTTTTTCTAGATGCTAATTCAAATTCCTTATTTTATAAAAGAATAAGAACCTTACTTTACTAATCCCAATGTTCTATCTTTTTATTCCACCTCCTAAAATCACAAGGTCGATAATATATGTGTTCTAAGGTTAGTTAATCCTTAAAATAGTTTTAAAAAAAGGATGAAAAAACAATCAAATATGATAAGCAATCCAAACAACTCAATTCAAAGTGAAAGTAAACATGTTCTTGGCCTTAACCCCGTAAAGGGGGTGTTAGCCACTAATAGACATAACCATAATCCAAATGCTTGAATACATGATTAAATATATTCAAAATCTAAAGTTAAGATAAATAAACCCTAAAAGTAGTATTGATCCTCGTCCTCTCCAGTCCCAAGATGTCAAAAAGTGTTTAATACAAAGTACACATCGTGTATTGATAGGTATGCACAATTGGCCGTGTCGGGGAAGAATGACGCATCGCGTTGGTTAGTCAACTTGAGATAGCAATGTGCCACATTGGTTATCACATATAGATATCAAGGCTCCAAGTTATTTATCAAGTTGAGGGAGTAATGCATCGCACATATTTCGCGTTGGCTCACTGGAATTTGCCTCTTAACGCCTATATTCTTCTAAGTGTTTCTCCTTCCATCCCTTGCCTTGTGGTGTTGTTTCCACTAAAATTTTAAGCTTGTATAGCATCAAAATATCATCATGATCAAGCATCCTACATAATCAAACATCATGCGTTATACTTTAACACAATAAAATGTCAACGATAATGAGCTAGAAACTAAAGCTAAGCACTAGTCTCGTACATTTTATTCTTTAACTTATTATTGACTCTTGGCTCAATACAATTGAAATTTGCACATAATAAACAAGTTTTTCCATATTTAATTACACAATAATAACCTTAGGAACTCAATACATCCACTAGAATCCATCGGAATCAATTAGAACAACACCTAGCTCAATCTAGTAAAACTAGTTTTCTCATCTAGCCTCTAAATGATCAATTTTAACCCAAACTTGTTTGAAAACACATTTAAACATTGCAATTACATACTTGAACACTTATATTCTTATTTAGATCATTATTTACTCATTAAACACAGGAATCGTCCTCAAAACAAGGCTTAGTAAGCTAGGCTAACAACTCTAAAGTGCATAAATACACCCAACATCAGGATTCCCATGTACCCCGTAGGTTCCATTATTAGATTTACTTGTGGGATTCCCACGTACCCCACAAGGTTTTTAATGAAATCCATGGCCACCAAGTCCTTACCATTTATCCATTAAAATTATTTAACCAAATTAGGTTCCATTAACATATTATACCATGCAGAGTGTTCAATGGAAGTCTAACTATGTAATAAAAGCATTCTCATAGGCATTTTAACAAATATGTGGAGGACATATAGTTTCCAAAACCAAAACCAAGTACCAATTGACCATTACCATGAAACCGTATGTTCAAACCACCATTATAATATCAAAACCATAAGTAAAAACATAGGAAAACATAAATCAACCATTAATAACCAAAACCCCCAACATATAATTCAAAATTCAAAACCCAAAACCATTTCACCATCATGCCATGAAAACCATTCATAAAAGATACCTTTAATTGAACTAACAATGTGGGAGTAGTAACATGCCTTAGATTACGAATAAGACGTAGAGAAATCACCCTTTAGAGCCTTAATTGACCACCTTGAAGGAACCCCTAGCCTTTGCTTATCCCAAGATATTGAGAAAGATTTAAGAGTGTTTTTAAGTGTTTAAGATTAGAATAATAGGGTAAATGAAGTCCCAATAATGTTTTAGGTCGTGGGGTCATGATGGGTTAAGAGAGAAAATATCCAAAATATCCCCAACTTAAACTGTAAAAGAATTCTTGCAGGTGGGTATGACTACCCCACCCAAACCGTACCCTAACATACGAGTGGTACCCACCACTCATACCCTAGGCAACCACTTGGACCCTAACATTGTCTAATATATGAACACCAAGACCAACTCATACTTAAGCATACGATAGTACCCTTAACCCGTACCCATAACAGAATCAAGAGGGTTTGGATACTGTCCAACAAATAAGTTGGACTATACCACTCGTACCCTATCCTCATGACTCATGGTGATCCACTCGTACTCAGATCCAAGTTAAGTTACTAAATTTCATTAAGTGATAATCAACCAGTCGACTCATCACCAACTATATGACCCGTACCCACCAAACCATAACCACACCAGAAAATCACCCGCCAAACACAATCCAAGACACGAGATGGGCCACCTAACCCATACCCTCACCATACAGCTCATACGGTGAGTCATATGATCAATAGAAGACTCAAAACCTAGGAAATTTTCCAAGGACCAGAATCCTGGATCTTTTAATCCTCCCTCACCTGGATCATTCATCCTTGAATGATGGAGAAAGGCAGTACAAACATGATTTAACCCCTAACACCCCTATTTCAACCTTTAACTAAGTTAGAAAACAAAGATACATCGAAGTAATTTTTTTCATCAACAAAATATAAAAACAAAAGTATGATGAAGAACACATACCTTTTGCACGAAGTCACGGAGTAGAAAATAGGAATGATACTTGGAACTCATGTCCTTTTCTTCTTCCCAATTAGCTTCTTCAACCTTGTGGTTCCTTCATAGAAACTTAATTGAAGCTACATCCTTGTTCCGCAACCAACGAACCTGTCAATCTAAGATCTCAACCGGTACCTCCTCAAAAGACAAAGAACCTAAGATACCAATATCTCTAATAGGCATAATTTGAGCTGGATCAGCCATACACTTCCTCAACGTAGAAACATGGAACAATGGATGAATGGAGCTCAAACTGGAAGGCAACTCCAACTCATATGTAACCTTACCAACCCTTTGAAAAACCAAATAATGACCCATATACAAGGGACTGAGCTTCTCCTTCTTACCAAACTACATCACTCTTTTCATGGGAGATACTTTTAAGAACACCCTATCCCCAACCTCAAACTTTAACTCTCTTTACCTTATATCTTATTAAGACTTTAGGCGACTTTGGGCAGCCTTAAACTAATCTCGAATCACCTTCACCTTTTTCATTGCTTAGTGAACCAAATTTGAGCCAAACATCTTTGCCTTACTAACCTCAAACCATCCAATAAGAGACCTATACATCATACCATACAATTTCTCAAACAGGGCCATCTCTATCCTAGAATGGTAACTATTATTGTAAGCAAACTCTACAAGAGGTAGAGGATCAACCCAACTACCACCATAGTCAATCGTGCATATATGAAGCATATTCTCTAATATTAGAATAATCCTTTCTGCCTGCCCATCCAACTGCGGGTGCAACACAGTACTCAGACTCACCTTAGTCTTTTTTGAAATAACTTCTAAAAGTGAGATGTAAACTATATGACATGATGAGAGATGATAGAGATAGGCAGCCCATGCAGTTTTATAATCTCATAATGCCCAACCTCGTATAATCCTCAGCCAAAAAGTTAGTCTTCACTGGAAAAAAGTGAGCCGACTTTGTCATCTTATGCACGATGACCCAAACTGAATCAAACTGATTTTGAGACCGAGAAAGACCAATAATGAAATCCATGTTGATCATTTCCCATTTTAATTCAGGCAATTCAATTTCTTGATACAATCTTCCAGGTATCATGTGCTCAACTTTTACTTGTTGACACACCATGCACTTGGCCACAAAATCAGCCATATCCCTCTTCATACCATTTCACTAGTACATCCCCTTAAGGTAATGATACATCTTCATTGAACCAGGATGAAAAACATAGCACGATTCATGCTCTTCTGCCAAGATCTTTGCTTGTAAACCATCAATGTTGGGAACACATAACCTTCTTTGGTACCATAAGGCACCATCACCACTAATATCGAAGGCCACCACCTTCTGCTCTCTAACATAACCGTTGATCCTTAAAAAAATAGGATTTAACATCTACTTCTCCTTGATTTCAGCACCAAAAGATGACTGTGCCACTTTTTGAACGAACACACTACCATCCTTAGAGTCTAAGAGGTAAACTCTAAGGTTATCTAAATGGTGAATATCCTGCACCAACTCCTGCTTCTCCTTATCCACATGAGCTAGACTCCCCATGGATAAATTGCTAAGAGCATCAATAACTAAATTAGCTTTACCTGGATGGTAGTGAAGACTCATGTCATAGTCCTTGAGAAGCTCAAGTCATCTGCTTTACCTAAGGTTAAGCTTTTTATGAGTGAACACATACTATAGGCTCTTATAATCTGAGAAGATATCTACGTGCACCCTATACAAATAGTGATGCCATATTTTCAATGCAAATACCATAGCCAGAAACTCCAAATAATGAGTTGGATAATTCCTCTCATGTACTTTCAACTGTCTAGAGGCATAGGATATAACCTTACCATGCTGCATCAACACACAACCCAAGACAACTCGAGATGTATCACTATAAACCACAAACCCATCAGTGCCTTAAGGAAAAAACAAATTAGAGCAGGAGTTAGCTTATCCTTCAGTTTCTCAAAACTACCCTCACACATCAGATCATAAGAACTTTACCTTCTTCTGAGTCAACTTAGTCAATGGGGTAGCTGTAGAAGAAAAATTTTCCACAAACCTCCTGTAGTAGCTAGCTAAACCAAAGAAGCTCGAAATATAAATTGGAGTCATAGGTCTAGGACACTTCTTAACCACAACAACCTTTTTTAGATCGACCATGATACCTTCACTATAAATAATATAACTCAAAAAAGTGACAACGCTTAACCAGAACTCATATTTAGAGAATTTGGCATACAATTATTGCTCCTTCAAGGTCTGCAACACCACTCGGAGGTGATCGTCATGATCCACTTCACTCTTAGAGTACACCAAAATGTCATCTATAAATATAATGATGAATGAGTCTAAAAATTAATGGAAGAACATATTCATCAAATCCATGAATGTCACCAAGGCATTGGTCAAACAAAACAACATGACCAAGAACTCAAAATGCCCATATTGGGTACGAAAAGCTATCATAGGGATATCCACCTCCCTAATCTTAAGTTGATAATACCCAAATAAATGATCAATCTTGGAAAGAATTTAGCACTTTGTAACTGACCAAATAAGTCATCTATCCTTGGAAAATGGTACTTATTTTTTACCGTCACCTTATTCAACTATTAGTAATCAATACACATTCGAAGGGAACCATTCTTCTTATGCACGAAAAACATCGATGTACCTCATAAGGACACACTAGGATGGATGAAACCCTTATCCAAAAGATCCTTGAATTTCTCCTAAAGATCCTTCAACTTAGCTAGAGCCATTTTATAAGGGGGAATAGAAATTGGATGAGTGTTCGAAAAAATATCAACCCCAAACTCAATCTCCCTATCAGGAGAAACATCAGGAAGGTCATCAGGGAAGACCTTAGGAAATTCATTCACCACCAAAACCAAATACAAAAAAGGACCCTCCGAGTTAGAATATTTAACCCAGACCAAGTAATAGAGATACCCCTTGGATATTAATCTCTGAGTTCTAAGATATGATATAAACTTCCCCTTAGGAGACAGGGATCCACCCTCCCACTCAATAATAGGCTCGTTAGGAAATTTAAGGACAACCCTATAGGTCTAGCAATCTAAGGACGCATAGCACAAGTGCAACCAATCTATCCCCAAAATAACATCGAAATCAACCATATCTAAATCAAAAAAATTCACCAAAGTTTTTTTGCTACCAACAGATACCACTCACCCTCTATAGACTATTTTAGTAATCACAGAGTCACTTACCAGGATAGAAATAAAAAAAAGGTCTGAAGCACACTCTGAACCAAAACCAAAATACACAGCCATAAATATGGTCACATAAGAAAGAGTGGACCCCAAATCAAGTAAGCAATACACTTTATAGGAAAAGAGTTTCAATGTACCACTTACGACATTAGGCAATAACTCAGATTTGTATTGGAAAGTGAGTGTATAAAGACACTTTCGACTGGTGCTAGAACTTGATGGTGCACCCTTTTATGTTGGAGCTAAAGATAAAGAAATCGGAACCTTATTTTCCCTAAAGGCAACCTTATCAATAGGACAGTTTCTAAGCATATGGCTTTGTTGACCACAGTCAAAGCACATGTCTATCACCTCATTACAAAAACCCCAATACAGATGACCATAGAACCTATATGGAAGAAATAATAGAGCCGACTGAGCCCTACTAACCTGAGATTGGAAACCCTATGCCCTAAAGTTATCGCCACCATGGAAACACCTATCACCCGATAACTTTGGGTAGGGAGCACTAGCCACCAAATAAGACCCAGAGTTACCCAACTTCTTCTTGGCCACTTACCACTATCCCTGCCACTCTGTTATTGGCCAATACCCTGCTTAGAGAACCTAAACTTCTTTCCCTACCACTTCTCTATTTCATCCTTCTTCTTCTTTTCTTTCTCTACCTATTGAATGTACAAAACCAACCTAGAGATATCTATCTCCTTGATTATCAAGGTAACTTTACTTTTAAGGATCTACTCATGAGACAATCCCAAAGAAAGTATCCTCATCTAGGCTCTCATATCAAACACCGTCTCTACATCATGTTGAGACAACTGGTGAAACTCCAAGGCATACTCCTTAACTGACATCTTTCCTTACTTCAGATTAACAAACTCCTCCACTTCACTTCCTTCAACTCTTGAGGAAAAAAGTAGTCTAGAAATTTATTAGAGAAATCCTTCTATAGTAATGACTTATCAATGTTACCCCTTGCTTGATACCATTCCTTGTACCATTGGTACGCTAGATATTTCAGCTGGTTGACCACAAACTCTACCCCTTCCACATTTGTGGCATGCATAACAAGGAAAATCTTTTCCATCTCATCTAGAAAACCTTGAGGATCCTGCTCTACCTTAGCACCCATAAAGCTTGAAGAGTTCAACTGTATGAACTGGCCAACCTTTATGGCCTCAGAAGATGGAGTAACAAGAATACCATGCTCAGACTAAGTGGCTACCAATTGTGGAACTCCAGAACAATCCAAAATTAGACCCCTAGACTGAGTATGGATCCCATGAGTAGAGTGTGTCCTATCAACATTATCCCCAGTTGGGACAGATGAGTTTTTGTGAACTTTAGATCATCGAGGCATAATATGAAAAGCAAAAAAAAAAGAATTAGAGAAGATTCTAGGACTTAGACTCCAAATCTTGAAAATAGAACACAAGAAAGAGAAACATTCCTAAAGACCTTGTAGTCACTACCTTATAAGTGTGGTGTGCTACACATCCTTAAAAGAGTCTCTACTAGACACGGCTTTGTGGAATCCTAATTGACCATGAACCTACGACTCTAATACCAATCTGACATGACCCAAACTAGAGCCTAGTCGTGTCGGGTTACTCAAGCCCAATTGGGATTAGAGACCACCCCCAATACCCAATCATAACCACCCTACACCTTAAGTCGGATGAACTCCAAATATATATATAAAATATAATAAAATGGAAAAATCACAAATCAAATACAGTCAACCAGTATCATCCATAATACCAATACTAATGCTAAGGCTGACACCGCCCATACTAAAGATTACCACTTTAATCCAACTCTAAGTTTTTCCTAAATTTGTTCACTGAGTAGGAGGAGTAGTATGGTCGGTTCCTACATCATGTGGGGATACAACGCTCGAAGATGGGTTATCAAGTGAACGTTATCATGCACTTAGGATAAGGGTAAAATAATGCCAATATTTGAAACTAAGTAAATAACTATATGCATTCACATCTATACATATATAATCTATGCTGGGAAAAGGAACTGGGTTTAGCATGCATTTGGGTTGTGTATATTTACCATCAAAATCTACCCACGGGCTATATGGGTCCAGTGTTACCCCTTGAATGGGCCTCAGGCGTGTAGCCACTCAAATCAGAGATATCATAAGGGCTGGGGATTTATGCGTATCCTTCTCCCTTCATGATATATATATACAAGTATAACTTGTGGGATTCTCATATACCCCACAAGCATGTGGTTACCATGACCAACCCTCATGTTGAAACATGAGTTTTTAGTATATATCCATCAAACTCACAACTTTACAATTAGCTATTACAACCTGCCATTATTTCCTAATTAAAACATTTAGCATATAACCAAACCACCAATTCTACAAGTCAATTATCAAGGCATTATGAAGTGGTATCATCATACCAACTATATCTTGCAAGCAATATCATTAGCCAATACTTAGGGGGTTTCATATACCCCGTAGGTTCTATTATTAGATTTACTTGGGGCATTCCCGTGTGCCCCATAAGGTTTCTAATCAAATCCATAGACACCAAGGCCTTAACATTTAGCCATTAAAACCATTTAATCAATTTAGGTTCCATTACCATATTATACCATGTAGAGTTTTCAATGGAACTCCAACTACGTAATAAAAGCATTCTCATAGGCATTTTAACAAATATGTTGATGGCATATAGTTTCAAAAACAAAAACCAAGTACCAATTGTCTATTCCCAGGCAACCACCTATTCAAACAACCATTATAAAATGAAAACCATAAGTAGAACATGGGAAAATATAAATCAAGCATTAATAACCAAAACCCCCAACATATAATTCAAAATCCAAAACCATATCACCATTATGCCATGAAAACCATTCATAAAACATTCCTTCAATTGAAATAACAATGAGGGAGGATTAAAATTCCTTAGAATATGAAGAATATGGAGAGAAATTATCCTTTAGAGCCTTAATTGACCACCTTGAAGGAAACCCTAGCCTTTGCTTAACCCAAGAGCTTGAGAGAGTTTTTGAGTGTTTAAGATTAGAATAATTAGGTAAATGAAGTCCTAATAGTGTTTTAGGTCATGGGGTCATGATGGGTTAAGGGGGGGAATGTCCAGAATACCCCCAACTTAAACTGTAAAAGAATCCCGCAGGTGGTTACGACTATCCCACCCAAACTGTATCCTAACATATGAGTGGTACCCACTACTCGTACCCTACGAAGATACTTGGACCCCATCAGTATCCAATATATGACCACCAATATCAACTCTTACCCAAGCATATGACAAGTACCGTTAACCTATACATATAACGAAATCAAGAGGGGTTGGACATTGTCTAACATATGAGTTGGACTATACCACTTGTACCCTATCCTTATGACTAATAGTGAGCCACTCATACTTAGATCCAAGTTAAGTTACCAAATTTTAGATTAAGTAAAGGATCAACCAATCGACCAATCACCAACCATTCAACCCGTACCCATCAAACTGTAACCACACCAGAAACTTAACCACCAAACACTGGCCAGCATACAAGATGGGCTACCTGACTTGCACCTTCACCATAAGTCTTTTATGGTGAGTCGTCTGATTAATAAAAGACTCAAAACCCAGGAAATTTTCCAAGGATTAGAACCTAGGGTGTTTCAAAAGTTCATAGATAAGGACAAAGGATGTATCTTTGGTGAAGATTCTTTGGTGAAATCAAAATGTGGAAGAAGCTACATGGGAAGCTAAGAAAGATATAAAAGCCAAGTACCCATTCCTGTTCCCCATATTGGATGAAACTGCTTGAGGTAAGAGTTTTATTTTCCTCTTGTCGCATTTCAATTTAGTCATTTGATTCTAATGTACTCTTCTTATTATCATGCTAAACATGTCCTAACTTCTTATTTGGGGATGAATGATCCAAAGAAGGGATAATGTGAGTCCCCATAAAAATGTCAACAAGTTTATTTTTGTCCCTCCCGTGTGTGTAACATTAATTTTTCACTTGAATTATGATTAGGGATGTTAAAATAGTGTTTTGGAAAAGTTTTGAAATTTTTGGAAGGGGTTTGGGGTCATTTTGGGACCGCAAGGCAGAAAGGCTCTGTGATTATGGTGTGCCACGATACTTAACCTCTGCGATAAGGGCGCCTCAAGGAGACTAAGCTTTGTGATAGCAAGTTCCATGCTGCTATGTTAAATTCATCCATTTTTTGTTTTTTCACTTGCTTTTAGGGTATTTTGGTCCTTTTACCCCTTGGGCAATTTTTAAACACCCAATTAGCCTCTTTTCTCCAGTTATCAAAAATCAAACTCCATTCTTTTTCTTTTTAACTTTAAATCTAAGAAATTTCAAGGGTTTTACAGTGAATGTATCATCTGAGTTCTAAACTTTGATTTTTCTTTGAATTTTTTTATATTTTAGGCATGTTTCTCTTTCCTTAACTTTAATTTTATCATGGGACTAAATTATTGAATATGCATGTGATTTGAATTAATGGATTTGAAATTTGGGTTGAGGGTTTTTAGTTGTTATTACTTGAATTACTTGTCCTATGTTTTAAATGAATTATATGTGTCATAATTGATGGTATTGGGATTGAATTTGTGCATTAATTTAATGGTTGGAATTGGGGACATGGATTTCCTCAAATTGATAGCATTTTGGCTGGATAATTGCATTAGCCTTAACCCACATTGTAAACTTGATTTTGAATATGGATATTTGCATAGTTTAACTTGTATTTTTTAAAACATTGCATTGATTTAAAAAATAAATGGATAAAAATGGATTTAGATAGCCTTGGTGGCTATGACTCGGATTTTAAATGGAACTTGGAAATCAATTTGGTTTTATGGACTGGATTGGCATACTTGAATTAGCTTGAAATCATATTGGTATTATGATACCAAGCTGGTAAAGTCCTTAATAAATGACTCCTCGGTAAATGGTTGGTTTACGTGCAATAATTTTAATTTGGGCTTAATGGAAATTGTGTAGCTCACCGTGAAGGTATAGGTCCCGAGGGGATCAACACTGGAAACCATATTTTTTGGCGTTAGGGGTCCATGTGACCTTGTTCTTGGTGCACAGATTATATTTTTTGGACGGCTATAGCCTTGGTGTTTTAGCCTTTCCCCAGTTTTTCCTCAGTTCACGCGGCTAACACACACTGGGGCCTTTTAGGGAGGGAGAGTTGGATCCATATAGCCCATGGGTGCGTTTAGGATAAAGCAAGTGATGTTGCCCAAAAACTAACCTCCAAATAAGTATGTTATGGAAAATGTTAAATATAGAAACCCAAACTAGATTGGGTCAAACCCACACAGACTACGTGAAATAGTCTCGCAAAATTGACAAAATTAGGAGCAGTACGGAAAAGTAAATAGGGAGATTTAGAGTCAAAAGTAATAAGTAGCCGAACTTGACTACTTGAGTTTGTAAACAATAGAAAACGAACACTAGGACCTTGTTCCCCTTGGTTTCTCAACTCCGTAGGTTTCTTTTTTTCAATTCACCTCACCTACATCTCGGTATTCAAAGTTGACAAGCTATGTATTATTGACCGTCTTGTGAATGCGTTGATAAATATCACCCTTCACCTTGTTAGTATCAGGGCACCGCCTTATTATCCCTTATCTGTAACCTTAGTACAACTCTCAGCTTTTGAGTCTCAAGTTTATTAGATGAGGGTTGGTAGCCTTGAATCACTGTCGTAACCTACTTTTCCTAATCTCAAACTCCCTTGTGAGAACGTTATCGAATACAAGCAATACCCAAACTTCTGCAATATCTTAGGGAATGATTAATATATAGAAGATTGCAATACACGTAGCTATAATGGAATAGATAAATCTTCCACTTCCCTCACGTAGTTAATCCATACAGGTTCTCTCAGCCCTAGCCAAGGAAATTAGCCGCTCATGCTTATGAAACAATCTATGAAAATCAATGAAGAAAATATGTAATTAATTGCACAATAATGAAAGAGTAAAATCCAAAATCTCAACTTGAATACGAAACCAAAAACTCGAGAACAATTTTATCAATGATCAAAGTATGTGCAAGTATCAAGAAAATAGTAAGTGTGTAACATATTAAAGGAAAAACCCTAGAGCATTTATAGTATCTCAAAATAATAAAAGAAACCTAATCCAAACAAAATAGAAAAACCTTTTCAGCAGTGGTTACGCCTCTGGCAATGAGTCATTACATCTGGTTATGACTTGTTTCCTATTGTCATATATTTCTTCAAGCTTTAGTGGTTACAACTCATAGCGTATCCTTATGAGTCATATGCTGCTAGTCGTAGGCACTCCAGTGAACTTTGATCTTCAAGGATTTTGAATCTGCCATCCTTACGACTCCTCACCATGCGTCATAGTAAGTCCTTACGACTCATGGTCTTCAATCTTAAACACTGGAGTGTCAATCCTTCAGAACTTCACACACTGTTCTCAGTATAGTTTTACACTATGAGTCATAGTCTGACCTTACGACTCGTAGCCTTCTACGACTTCACTTTTGAAAACTTATTTTGCCCACTATTATCCTTATGAGTCTGACTATGATTTGTAAGGTGACTTAATGACTCGTATCATGACCAGTACTTCAACTTTTCAATATATTTTTTATCCTTTTTGGCTCAACACCACTTCCAACATAGTTTACTTGGAAAACACATAAAACACACATCATATCCGACAAAATAACTTAAGTCAATGCATAATTTCACCATTTTAAGCATCGAATATGCCATGTTTCCATGGAACATCAACACCCTCAACTTAGAATGTTTGCATGTACTTAGGCAAAACACAAAACCAACACAAATACGATGCTTAAATAGGAAGATCCTAAGACATCTTTGGCAGAAAATTCTCCATTTTAGTTCTCAACACATTACCCTCCCCTATTTTTAGACTT
The DNA here is from genome assembly GCF_002878395.1 of Capsicum annuum. NCBI lineage: Eukaryota > Viridiplantae > Streptophyta > Magnoliopsida > Solanales > Solanaceae > Capsicum > Capsicum annuum. The sequence goes on from NW_025891481.1 coordinate 39,524, forward strand.
TCAAAACCCAACTATGTAAATAGATGTAGTAGAGCAACCTGAAACATAGGAATCAAGTGATGGAATCACATTAGCAATGAATAACTAGGCATATACATAGTTACACAACCCGAACAAATAAATAATCTAACAACACGACCCATGCACCCTCACAGTCAATGAAGTCTCATCCACTCATATGGATTTATCATGATAATGTGGGGATAGTTAAGAGATGTTTTCGCTCACAAAGAAGCTCCACAGTGTGTATAGAATACCATAGTCTTGCCCTTATTTTCTTTGCCTTGGTTTTTGGACAATCAAGTTAGGATCACTATAGGACTTTATTTGGCTTGTACATAAGCTTGGGGATGGTATGGTATAATCAGGAAATTTTTAGTAACTAAGCCTCCTTGAGACTATAATTACTTTGAGGTCCACTTATTTTCCAACCTTTATTTCCATCCGCCCTTTTTCTTTCTTTATTCTTTCTATATATGTTCATACTTGGTGCAGTCTCTTATTCTTTTATTTTTCTCATTTTTTCATAAATTTCTTTTCATAAATTTCTTTTCACAAATTTCTAATTTTTTATTTTCTTTTTTATACCATACCCAACCCTACTTTGTATTTTCTATTCACACCCATTCTTCAAACCGATTTTTCTTTGCGCACACCCCTATGATAGACAACTTCAACTTAGACAATTTGCTTGAGTTGAGGTACACAGTGTCCAAGGAGGACCAGGTCCAAAACAAGTTCATTACTATTAAATGGGAAGGTAAATTAGTGTAAACAAAAATTTAGGTCTATTAAGGCTAGAACTGGGATCAAGGTCTTCTTATTCATATTTGGATGGTTATTTTAGGCTAAAGTGGACTAATTTTAAAAATGGTCTATAATCCTTTCCTAACTGAGGATCCTACGACCTAGGCAAGACTAATTGTGCAAGTTATAGACTCCACACATATATGGAAATAGGTAATGCCTCACACGCACATCGTACAGGGTCACATTAGTATTTACTTCCTATTCAATACATGCAGTTATCTACCATAGTTATTACTTCCCAAATTCTAATGCTATTATGAGATTCACATCTGTCACATGTGTACAAATATCACACAGTTGTGAAAAATTATGAGGAGAGGTATTATTTTCTCAAAAAAACTTAGGCATCAAACACCAGTCAAAACATATTCACTGCCTCAGATACAAATTTTCTTCCCTATTACACAATACACACAAAAAACAAAACCTAAAATACAGAACAAACTAGTATGTCGACTCCATATTCAAACCGCAACCAATGAGAAAAGAAACACGACAACAACAACTCACAATGGCTATGCAGTACACCCCCTAAATACCTATGCACTATCCCCAGTGTATCTAGAAATGTCTATCAAAGGAAAGGTACATTATTAGGTACTCTAGGTGCCAAATCAAACTTTATCAGTATATGGGGACTCAGTACGGGCCCTACTTTTAGCATCAGTGGCCCCAATAATAACTTGGGCACTTAAATTAGCAATAGCACCGGTGTAAACCAGTGCGCTCAATGGTGGCTCAGGTGGTGAGGCAGTCCTGCTATTGAACTCAGCAGCATCAGCGAGACTTGAACTACCTACCCCCGCTACCAAATCTTGGACCCTAGCCAGCCGGTTCAACTTATTCTATACACTAGCTACTTTTGATGCCACGATATTTTCTTTCTCAGTTCTTTGTCTCTTCCTCTTCTTTTTTCTTTCTTTCTTTCACACCAGCTATGGATGAAAGGTATCTAACACCCCAAATATACTTGAACTATTCTTCCTCATGGGTCTTCTCAATAACAGGCATCGAGATAATTGTCCTGTCATATAGTTCTTCGACTGACTTATGCAGTACATCTAGCTCAGCTAGTAAACTTACCAAATTTGGGGATTTAATACCCTCAAGTTGTCAGTTGATGCACTGCACAAACATAGCAAATCTTATCTGCATTGCTCTCATAGCATCACGTATCTTATTTTGATCCCAAGGCTTTACTCTTGATTTAATAAGTCTTACTTTCATCTCTACCATACTCTGCCTTCTGTACCTCTGATAAAAATGACTGTATCACTAATGCATAACCGACCGAGACTGACCTGGGTATGGATGATTGTGGTGTTTTAGATAATAATGGAGGCTAATCTAGGATGTACCTACTGCATCAGAGGCCTAGGGATCAGACTGGTCGATCTCAGTAGGGGTGTCACCCATATTAATTAACTCTGTGGTGTCGTTCCATGACCACCAGCTTTAAAAGCCCTTTGGATCATAGTGTCCCTGAATTTTTCTTCCCTAGAGATTGGGTTAGCCAAATCTCTAATTAGACATAAATCTATCATGGTTTTTGGCCTCAAGAATTGATTAATCATTAGGATCTCTGGTAACCCACATTTATGAATATTTGTATCAAGAGAAAAGGGAAGGCCATCATTGTATTGGTACTTGTCACCCTATATTTGATCTCTCGGGCTATCCATTTGGCCATATTTATCGCGTGGCCCGATATTATACCTGTTATTAGTGCTGCTTTGTTCATACCCATAATATTATCTGAGAAATTTAAACTTGCACTGTGTCTAACCAGGGTCCACCAAACTTTTGCATAGAATCTTAGGCTGCCTTTATTGATCGACGATAATCCTCCAACACCACCAACTACCTATAAGGCATTTTCCCGATTCGTAGAAATGATCCCATCCATCCATCAAAACTGAACAAGCTTTTCTTCCAAACCTTTTTGTTTAACCTTTACTTTCTTCATCTCCTCTACTAAAAACTCTATCTCTGCAGTGATGGTCGGCAATATAAACTTTGGTTCATGAAAGATTTAGGAGATGGTCTGAGAAGAAATGTTTACTCGAATACCTCAAATTACCAAATCTTATATCGGGTCTAGACCCTTTCATAAATTTCCCTTGGGGTTTTGCTTTTTCAAATCCATATGATATGCTGCATAAAACTCATACACCAATGCTTTGCTATACTAGCCTAGTGTTATAGTCATCCACTTAAACTTATATTGCTTGAATCGGGCATTAAATACAGGCATCTCAAACATATCTATTGTGGTCAATCTTCTCTCAAGATAAAGGCTTCTCAAGGGCTTTTTTTTAGGATTTACGGTATTGTGTTTTTCATATAGGTCCTGCATTCTGGGGTACCCCTATAGTTTAACGATGGGCACCGTAGTGGCCTCGATGGAAAGTATAGTGGGTGGCACTTGTGGCAGTGGTTCTTCTCTAACTGGACTGCCACTCCTTACAACTATCTTCTCCAAATGTATACCCATCATCATCCTTATTGTCGGGCCCATTTTTATCTTCCTCGGACCCTGATTCTTCCTTACCAAAATCCTTACTATTTTCTTCTTCATCATTATTTTCCTCATTAGAGGATAATGGTGAATGGGGTAGTGAGGTGTGAGGGTTTTTCATTCTTTGTGTAAAACTAGGGGTATATCATCCACAGTAGTTTTTTTCATACCCTTAGGTTTCTTTTTCCTTGGTTCCACCTATCCCATATTTGGATATTTTTCGAGGTCACAGCTTGACTTATCGGTGTCCTTGTTTCTAAAGTAAAGAGTGGACCTTGGGGCAAGTTTTTTTTTGGAGTTCTTTTTCGATGTCATCTTCTTTGATGAATCACTTTTTGGATCCATTAGTACCTATTGACTAATACCCATAAGTTAGTCCTAAGAAAATTAAGGAAAACTAAGAGAACAAGGTGTCAGTGTGGCAAGGTCTAGCCATACTACAACTCATGAGAGTTGTCACCTTTAGTTATGAGTTATAGTGAGAATCGTAAGATAGAAGGATGCATAATCTATAATCACTGGTCAGGCGATGAGTCCTCCTAAGTCTTAATATTAGGCTATGACTCATTACCAACACTCGTTGTCGGACCAGAATTACTTTCTTGATGTAATACCTTTCCTAGTCATTAGAATCCTGACTACGAGTTGTATAGTGTGACTACGACTTATTGAAAGGAGTCGCAATGTTAACAAAACCTACACTCATCTAATCAACCATGTCACCATTAGTTACAAGTCACGTAATGACTTGTTAGGTGACCCTACAAGTTGTTACGAGTTTCATAACCACTATAAAATTAATGATTAGAATAGTTGGTTCCACTTTTCATTCCCAACACAGCAAATCCCATATCACCCCTTCATTTCTAATCTTTAACTATAACATAACGTATGCAACTACTCCTATTGACACATTCCATTTCAATTTTCCTTAAGATTAGGGCTTAGTAAATTATGTTCTTATGCAGAATACATCAATGAAGGAACCAAAGCAAGTTTACACCCGATGTAATATCAGCTCAAGATCGAATAATTTAAGCATGGAAGACTTACTTGACTACTCGCTCTAGATTTATTTGGATTTAGCTTATATGATTTTGGAGCCCTAACTTTAGAGATTCTTAACTTGTGGGAGCTTTAGTTAATTTTGAAGATAGGATGAAAATGGTGTGTGCTTTTGGTGTGTTGGTTCACTGTTGAACTGGGGGTGGGGAGGAATTGATTTGTTTGAAGAATGGGAAGTTTAATCATTGTTATTTTCTTCCCCTTTTATTAACTAAGTAAACTGGCTTGGGTTGACCCACTAGGCCTGATATATTGGGCCTGGTTATGAGTCTTGAGTACGACTCATAACCACATACTATGGGTCATATTCTTCCTCTGTAATGCTTGAAACCTTACCTGAGTCTCCAGTCTTTAAGACTTAAGGCAACGAGTCATAGTCAGTGACTACGACTCATTCTGAGAGTCTTAATGACTCCAGAGACCAAAATACCTGATAGATGTCTATTTTCCAGGTCCCTACAACTCAGATGATGATTCGTAAAGTCCAATTATGACTTGTAGAGTGTGTCTCATGGCCTGGAACCAGAGATTTTCTTGGTTTATTCCTACAATCTCCAGCCTTGCATTAAATAAGTATAAAACATAGGTTGCCTTCCATATAGTTCTTAAATTAGCGTCACTACATGATGTGGCTAGGTTCGATACTCAGATCTCACCAACCAGCCCCATGGGCTACCTTTCATGCAGAACCTAATTTAACATCATGGCATGACTCAGTTTCCTTGGTTACTCAGAATTCACCAAGGCTCAAATCATCAATCACTTTTATTTCCTCAGTGTTACCCATATAGTGCTTGATTCTTTTCCCATTCACTTTGTACGGGGCTTCACCATCACGTTTCAATTCTATAGCACTGTATGGGAACACCATTACCACAATGAATGGCCCATACCACCTAGACTTCATCTTTCCTGGAAATAAGTAAAGTTTTTTTCAATTTATCAATCATGATGAAGTTTCACTTCTCCTTGTATAGTGCAGAACTCTTATAATCCCAGATTCAAAATTCATCCAACTCATTCACTTTGCTCATTCTCATCTTTGTTGCATCATGCCACTCAAAATTCAGCTTCTTCAATGCTTATGTGCCTTGTGCTCAAGTTCAACAGGCAAGTGTCAAGCCTTTACAAACATAAGCTAATATGGTAAGGCACCTATGGGAAGTTGTCTGGTAGGCCCATAATGTATCATCCAACTTTCTTGACCGTCTTGTTGGCATTCACAGTCTTCGCCAAAATAGACTTAATCTCGATATTGGAGACCTCAACTTATCAACTTGTCTGAGGGTGATAAGGTATTGAAACCTTATGATTTACTCCAAATTAATCAAGCAGACTCTTGAATAGGTGATAGTAAAAATCCAACCTACCATCACTAATTATTGCATGTGGAGTACCAAATTGAGAAAAGATGTGCTTTATCAAGAACGCAGTGACACCTCTTCCTTCATTATTGGGGAGTGCTACCGCCTCTACCTATTTGGACACATAATCAACCACAACCAAGATATACCTCATGCCATAGGATCTTATAAACAGATCTATTAAATCTACATCACACACATCAAATAGCTCCAACTCTAAAATAGGGGTCATAAGGAGTTCATGGTGCCTAGAAATATTACCTTGATGCTGGCATTAGTCACAGACTACAACAAAGTCATGAGCATCTTTGTATATGGTCGGCCAGTAGTACCTACACTGCAAGATCTTATAGGCTATGTTGGTTACTCCATAGTGACCCTCAACAAATAAAGCATGACAAGCCTTAAAACTACTCATCATTTTCGCCTCCAGGATGCACCTATAAATCATACCATCCAAACCAATTTTGAACAGATAAGGTTCATCCGAGAAGAATTTTCTTACCTTATGCATAAACCTCTTCCGTTGCTAAAAAGACAAGTCTTCTAGGACAGGATCATTTACCAAGTAATTGGCAAATTAGTTAACTAAGTAATTAGGTCTTACGGCGCTGCCAAAATTATCTCATCTAGAAAAGTATCATCAATTGTAATGTTATCCCTTATTTTCTGCATTGCTCCTTCTTTAAGTATGGAAAAATTATCTGAAACCTAATTTTCTATTCCTTTTCGGTCCTTTAACTCAAAATTAAACTCTTGTAGCAGGAGAACCCAATGAATTATCCTTGGATTTGCATCTTTCTTCTCCATTAGGTATCTCAATGTTGCATGGTTTATATAAAAAAAAAACCTTAGTCCCAATTTGATATGACCAAAACTTTTGAATGCAAGAACCACTACTAGTAACTCTTGCTTGAAAACAATGTAGTTCTTTTTAGTAGGGTTTAATACCTTACTAGCATAGTACACAGGGTGAAGTGCCTTTCTGATCTTAGGTGTATTTATATGCCTAAGCACTATAATTTATCCATATTTTATCTATGTTTAGAGAACAAAGTTCCTAGCTTATTATGTTTTTACTCTACTTCTATGTAATTGAGCTAACCGATGTGATTAGCATGATTTCAGGTATTAATGAATTAGATGAAGACATTATGGGACTATGGAATGCGGATGGCATATGACACAAGAGAGAGTGGAAACCTGGACCAAATGTGGCGCATAGAAACTACAATCTGGACCAAATGTGATGCATGGAAACTTTCTCCCAGGAAAATTTGCCATTTATAATAAGTTGAGGACTTAAAAGGAAATTATGAGATAGATGGCTATTAAAAGGCTTGTTGCTGAATTTTTATTGAGGATTCACATTCTGTATTATTTTGAAAATAAGAGAAAGCGGCTTAGCTTGAGGAGAGAGAGAGAGAAACATTTTTCTCTCTTATTTTCTCTATTCATCTTCTCCACCAAGATCGTTCTAAGTTTTGGTATGATGAATATTTCTATTTTGATTTCCGTTTTATTCATGAGTAGCTAAGTTTATTTGTTAGGATTATGGAAACCTTGTAGTATACTCTCTATTGCTATGGGTTTTTGAATTTTTGATGTGTTAATCCACTTATATCATTACTCTCTTTATTATGATTGAATTCTCTTGGTGCAAACATAGGGAATGTGCCATTATAGTAATAAATTGTTCTATAAAAAAGTTACTGTTTGGAAAAGAGAGTAGTGACAAGAAAATAGGGTTTCCAACCTCTATTTTACACGTTAATGCCTTAGCAGGATTAACTACTTGGAGAGTTCGTATGATTGGTAGTACACTTTGGATTCGAGAGAACTAAGGTGAATAAATCCTTGATGGTTGATAAACACTTGGATTTGGAATTAGAATACATCTCTCTATAAGTGCATGCATGTATAAATCCTTATTACTCATAGTTAATAGAGAAGTAAAAGCTACAAGGTGGACATAACCCTAACTTGTCGTTCTCTGTGATCAAATATTAATACATATATTGCTTCATTGTTATATTGTAACTATCATTTCAAATTTAAACCAAAACCCCCCATTCAGGAACCTCTGACCAACAGTCTAGTAACAGCTACAATACTTAGTAACACAATATTCCCTATGGGATTCGACACCCAACCTGGTTGGGTTCTATGTTTGACAGCGACCGCTTACTCTCTCGTAAGAGAGGTGTAATTTGAGCGTATCAAATTTTAGTGCCATTGCCGAGAAAATCGATTGTCGAATAATTTGTGCTTGTAAGTCGACCTTTTGGTCAAGATTCCTAAAATTTTACTTTTTATTTGTTGTTTTTGTTTTGATTAGGTTGAGTGTATTGCATGCCAAATAAGTGGGGATCGGGCCACCCATTATTACCTATAAATCCTGAACCATATTTTATTGGCAAAATGGATGCGCAATGAGACCCTAAAAGGATAGCTGCTCAACAGGAGCAGGCTAGATTAGTTGCATTGGTAGCTGCGCAAGTAAATCAATAGAATGCTGATAACCCAGGTCAGGTACCAAATCTTGATGATGAAGATCTGGGTGATGATTAGTTATTAAATCCAAGGCGTGCAGATGATGTGGCAACACCAGTGAACAGGAATGTCAACAGAGATCGCCAAGCTAGGATGAGACCCGAACGCCAAGCTGTGCAAGTTGCTTTTGATAATGAATATAACGACTTGGATGGGGCTGGTGCCACAGGGGATATTATTCCTCTATCCTTGGCACCCAGATCCAAGTTCAATATTACTAGCACTATGATCCAGCTACTGCAACTCAAAGGGTGATTTGGTGGACTTGCAGGCGATCATCCAAATATGCATCTGATTAATTTTATCTCAACATGCAAATTGTTTAACAATCCAAGGGTTGGACAGAATGTGATCCAACTGCATTTATTTCCATTGTCTCTGTCTGGAGAGGCAACTCTATGGTTAAACGGGCTAACTCCTGACTCTATTACCAATTGGAGGCAACTGAAAGACGCTTTCCTAGAAAGATTCTTTCTGCCGTCTAAGAGAGCATAATTGAGAGATAAGATAAGCAATTTCAGACAGCTTCTAACTGAAGATCTCCACGAGACTTGGGAGAGGTTCAAGAAGAAGCTGATGCGGTGACCAAATCATCAGATGACCAATGTTCACTTGATGGAGATATTATATAGGGCTTTGAATTCGGTGACTAAGCCAGCGGTAGATAATGATGGGGGTGGGTCATTCATGGACCTTACTTTTCTTGAGACATCTGACATGTTGGATCGTATGACAAAGCAGAGTAGAGCTTAGCATACCAGAGATTCTGAGGTACCAAGCTCTACTGTATGTATTGGTATGACGGTAGAGCAGAGGCAAAGGAAAGAGGAACGTGGCCAGGATATGGCTCACATACAAACACAAATGGACCGTCTCACTAATCATTTATTATCAGGAAAGATAGAAAAGGTTAAAGCTATAGCATCACAGGGAAGAGCTGACTCCGATCCTATGAAGAAGCCAATTACATGAACAATCAGATGGGTTTTCGAGGTGGTGGCCAAGGAAACCAAGGTTGGAACCATCAAGGAGATTGGAAGAATAAAAGTGACTGGAGTGGATTATATGTACCTCCTGGAAGCCGTGATAATGCTTCCACTAGTTAAGGCAAAATATCCATGGAGGACATGATGGAGAAACTATTAAAGGGAGTTGAGGCGGCAAATTCTGGGGTGACTACTATTTAGAGTGACGTATCTTCCATAAGTCGACTCATAAATTTGCACTCAGTTACTATTAAACAATTGGAGCAGCAGATAAACCAATTATCCGTAGCATTCAACCAAAGGCAGAATGGGACTCTACCAAGTGATACAGTTTAGAATTCAAGGACTAATGGATCGTGTATAGCCATTACCACTAGGAGCAGTAAAATGTTATCTAGTCCAGGTTTGGGAGCTTCCTCTTATACTGATTAGATTGAAATGGATTGGGAGATGGTTGATGAATCTCCAGTGGTACCTATGGAGTTGGGAGGTTTGAAAAAGAGTACAGAAGTTGAACAACCAACTAAGCTGAAGCATATTAGTGATGTGGAGCAAGGCATAAGAAAGGAGGTAAAAGTTGCTCCAACTAAAATCCCAATGCCGCCACCCCCATTTCTACAATGAGTAAAGAATAAAGAAGATGATGGCAATTTTACCAAATTCATGGCTATGTTGAAGAAGTTGATAGTGAATGTGCCCTTAGTTGAAGCACTGGAATAGATGCCCGGATATGCTAAGTTTATGAAAGACCTGTTGACAAAGAAAAAGACTGTGAGCTATGAAATGGTAGACAATCTTCATCATTGTAGTGCTATTGCTATAAGATCTATTGTCCAAAAGAAAGCTGATCTGAGAGCATTTACTATTCCATGTATGATTGGATTGCTAAAGTTTGAAAAGGCCCTTTGTGATCTTGGGGCAAGTATCAATCTTATGCCATTGACGGTTTTCAAGAAACTGGGTTTGGGAGATCCTACGCCCACTAATATGCGGCTTCTAATGGCAGATAGATCAGTTAAATGGTCGATCGGGATTTTACATGATGTACTTGTAAAAGTTGTTGATTTTATATTTCCTGCTGATTTTGTAATTCTTGATTGCGAAGTGGACTTTGAAGTACCCATAATTTTGGGTAGGCCATTCTCAGCAACTGGAAGGGTGTTAGTTGACATGGAGCTGAATGAGCTAAAATTTAGGCTCAATGAGAAAGAAGTTAGCTTTGAAGTATGTTGGTCTATGAAATAATAAAAGGAGATGAGTGTCTTCTCGATTGTTGATGTATTCTATAAAGATAAGCGAGATGTACCAGTTAAGGATATTTCTTTTGTGGAGACTATAGCTGGTTTGGTTGAACTTGCAAGCAAGGATGTGAGTGACTTCAAAGTGGTTGGACTAGGAATAAAGCATTGTCTTGATCCAACAAATAAGGTACAAATGGTATCATCGATGTATCTTGATGAAGTTTAAGTAGTCAAAATAATCGAGTCACGCCACGACGTTAAATCAGGCTCTATATGGGAGGCAACCCATAATTTTTTTCACTTTATCATGTTAAACAAAAATGCAAAAAGAAGAGTCGAGCCATGACCAAAACTACGATGCTTGGCTGGAGGCAACCCATCTTTCTAATCATTTTTATTATTTTTTATTAAGTGTAGGTGCATGAAGTACTAAGGAGGAGATTTGTACCAATTTTGATTTAGAAGTAAGCCATGTCAATGGTGGTAAGTATAGGAGTGATAGGAACATTATAGGTAAGTTAGATTGGTCAAATGTGTAAGGCTCAAGTATGATTCGCATTAGAGTCATGACCCAAATTATGTTAATTAGACCCTAAAAGTTTTGCGGTACTTTGTTTTGTGACTTTCAATAAGGTCTATGGTAGTAGCATAGGGATTGAGCTGATAGGCCCAATCCCGAAGCCCACCACTGACCTTGATGGGGGTGCAGGGGTGAAGCCTCCATGGTATGGACCTTTCCGACTAAGAGTGCACTGCATTTCCAATCTCCTATGCTCACTGCCTCACTTAGGCGATAGGTTAGGCACCGCCTATGTCAACATAGGCGATAGGTTAGGCGCCGCTTGTACTATTGCCTATTCTCACTGCCTTACTTAGGCGATAGGTTAGGCGCCGCCTATGTCAACTTAGGCGATAGGTTAGGCGCCGCCTATGTCAATATAGGCTATAGCTTAGGCGCCGCCTATGTCATTGCCTATGCCCAATGGTTGGTTACTTTTCTACTTGTTTTGTAAGAAAAATAGTACCAAATAACTTTGCTATTTGATCCAATGATGATCTCCATGCAGGTGGCATGACTCCTAATGTGGATGAGAAGTACTACTAGCCAGGTTCTTTATCTTGTTATTTGCACTGGGGACAATGCTGAGCATAAGTGTGGGGTGACTGGTTACTTTTCTACTTGTTTTATAAGAAAATAGGACCTTCTCCTTAGTATACTTCTTGATAGGATTAGTTATTTTGTTTATTTTATTTTGTTAGTTATTTAGTCATAATTAGGTACTTTTCTCGATGATGGATGGATGACGACCATCTTAAGAGAAAATTAGTCATTTAATTACATGTAACTGTTCTTGTGGGTCACATGACATTATAACATAAGTATGTGATGGATCATTACATTTGAAACACCTAGGCTCTAGTTGTGACTCTTGTTGTGATTGTTGGTTTTAGTTGAATTCATGTAATTATTAGGTCGAGAATCTATTATGCTCCTAATTGAGTTTTCATGTGCCATGAGTGTGTAAGACTGTTGTATATTCCTTATTGCAACTGATGCTAGAACTTGCGTGGTGTATGTGTAAAGCGAAATAAAGATTGTGAGTTTAGGAGATGATTTAGGCGTTTCTTTGATAGCCATTGTTCATACCTTTTTTTAACCTACCTTTGTACATTATCTTAGCTAGACTCATTGAGCCTTTAGCTTGTTTTTTTGTTAGCCTCATATGTAGCCTATTCTGTTCTTTAATAGATCATAATTTGATCCAAAAGCTCCTAAGCGCTTTATTGTAAAATCAATGTAAGTTAGGATTTTGACAATAAGGGGAAAAAGGTGAAATTGATGCCCCAAAGTTTAGTTATTAGCGTGAGCAATGGATGTGATTGGGAGTAGCTAAAATTATTGAAAAAGTTCAAAATTTTATCCCAGACATGTTACAATGAACCTATTTTGGCCCTGGTCCATTTTAGACATTGTGCACCTCAACTAAGGCAAATTGCTTAAGTTGAGGGTGGCTATTATAGGGTTGCGTAACGTGAAAAGGGTGAAAAAAAATATTTGAAAGGGTTGCATACTTCCACCATAGTGTTATTAATTAAGCTTTACAGGTTGGGGTGAAAATCAAATCTGTGAAGATAGCAGAAGTAGAAATAGGTTGTTGGAGATTGGTCTTAATTGCATAATGTAGTTTATTAAAGCGATTAGGGAAGATAGTCACTATTTCTGGCCAAAATAGTCCCTACCCATCCTTTAGCCTGCATTAAAACCCGTAAAGACCTATATGATCCTAATCATAGCATTCTGATATTAGTGGAGTATTACACTAAGGGCAAGCATATGGTCATCGGTTGTAATTTGAGAATTCTTTGTGATAGTGAGCACAACTTGACTCTTGTACCCATTTTGTTAGAAATTTCATGATTGTGAGTGATTATGGGTAACTTTCTTGTTGTGAGGACACATGGTTGGTGAAGGTTGGGTAATTTATATGATTTCTATGCTTAAACGATATGCATAAAATCACCAACTTAATGAGTCTATTCTTAAGGGTAGGTTGTCTCTAGTAATGATTCCTGAATCTACTTCATGTTCATAGTTGTTGTGTGAGCCTATATGAGCATCTTGTCTTCCTTTCTGGGTGCTAAGGCTTGTGTAGTATGTATAAATGGATATGTTGTTCGAGGACGAACAAAGCTTTAAGTGTGCGGTGGTGATATTGGGTGTATTTATACGCCTAAGCACCATAATTTATCCATATTTTAGCTATGTTTAGAGAACAAAGTGCCTAGTTTATTATGTTTTTACTCTACTTCTATGTAATTGAGCTAACCGGTGTGATTAGCATGATATATGGTATTAATGAAGTAGATGAAGACATTATGGGCCTATGGAATGTGGATGGCATATGACACAAGAGAGACTAGCAACCTGGACCAAATGTGGCGCCTAGAAACTACAATCTGGACCAAATGTGATGCATGGAAACTTTCTCCCGGGAAAATTTGCCATTCATAATAAGTTGAGGATTTAGAAGGAATTATGAGATAGAAGGCTATTAAAAGGCTTGTTGCTGAAGTTTTATTGAGGATTCACATTCTGTATTATTTTGAAAACAAGAGAAAGCGTCTTAGCTTGAGGAGAGAGAGAGAGAGAAACATTTTTCTCTCTTATTTTCGCTATTCATCTTCTCCACCAAGATCGTTCTAAGTTTTGGTATGATAAATATTTCTATTGTGATTTCCGTTTTATTCATGAGTAGCTAAGTTTATTTGTTAGGGTTATGGAAACCTTGTAGTATACTCTCTATTGCTATGGGTTTTTGAATTTTTGATCTGTTAATCCACTTATATCATTACTCTCTTCGTTATGATTGAATTCTCATGGTTGCAAACATATGCAATGTGCCATTATAGCAATAACTTGTTTGATAGAAAAGTTACTATTTGGAAAAGAGAGTAGTGACAATAAAATAAGGTTTCCAACCTCTATTTTACACGTTAATGCCTTAGCAAGATTAACTACTTGGAGAGTTCGTATGATTGGTTGTACACTTTGGATTTGAGAGAACTAAGGTGAATAAATCCTTGATGGTTGAGAAACACTTGGATTTAGAATTAGAATACATCTCTCTATAAGTGCATGCATGTATAAATCCTTATTACTCATAGTTAATAGAGAAGTAAAAGCTACAAGGTGGACATAACCCTAACTTGTCATTCTCTGTGATCAAATATTAATACACATATTGCTTCATTGTTATATTGTAACTATCATTTCAAATTTAAACCAAAACCCCCCATTCAGGAACCTCTGACCAACAGTCCAGTAACAACTACAATACTTAGTAACACAGTATTCCTTGTGGGATTCGACACCCAACCTGGTTGGGTTCTATATTTGACAGTGACCGCTTACTCTCTCGTAAGAGAGGTGTAATTTGGGCGTATCACTTTCCTCACCTTTGACCAAAGAAAACACCTAGAGATACACCACTTGCATCACACATGATCTTAAATGGCAGAGACCAGTCGAGGGATACTATAATATGGGCTGACACTAACTGCTCCTTCAAGCACTCAAAAGCCTTAAGACATGACTCATCAAAGTCAAACTTCACTTCTTTCTCAAGAAACTTGTAAAGAGGATTTGCAATCTTTCAAAAACCCGTGATGAATCTCCTGTAAAACCCAACATGGCCTAAAAAACTTTGAATACCCTTCACCGAGACCGGTGGTGGCAGCTTCTCAACTACTTCAATTTTCACTCTATCCACCTCTATTCCTTGTTTTGAGATCTTGTGCCCAAGCACAATTCCTTATTTCACCATGAAATGGCACTTTTCCTAATTAAGCACCAAATTGCATTTCTTACATCGATGTAGAGCATTGGCCAAGTGAACCAAACAGTCATCAAAGGAATCACCAACCACAAAAATATCATCCATAAATACCTCAATGGTGTTTTCTACCATATCAGAGAATATTGACATCATGTATCTCTAAAAGGTGGCACGAGCATTGGACAACCCAAATGGTATCCTTTTAAATGCAAAAGTCCTATAAGGACAGGTAAAAGTCATCTTCTCTTAATCTTTGGGAGAAATAGTGATCTAATTATAACCTAAATAACCATTAAGAAAGCAATACCAACACCTTCCTATAAGTCTATCTAGCATTTGGTCCATAAAGGGCATTGGGAATTGGTCCATCTATGTCCATGTGTTTATTTTGGTATTCCATGCACACTCTCCAACCTATGACTGGTCTCATTAGCATGAGCTCATTCTTGTCATTTGGCATGACAGTAATTTTGCCTTTCTTTGGGACACATTGAATAGGAATGATAGACTTGCTATCTGCAATAGGGTATACTACACGCCCGTATAGACACTTGATGATTTCCTTATTTACCACCTGTTGTATGGGAGAATTTAGCTGGCC
This sequence comes from Capsicum annuum, assembly GCF_002878395.1. Taxonomy (NCBI): domain Eukaryota; kingdom Viridiplantae; phylum Streptophyta; class Magnoliopsida; order Solanales; family Solanaceae; genus Capsicum; species Capsicum annuum. Next base: position 54,999 of record NW_025891481.1, read on the forward strand.
CTGATGCTTAATACTGGGGATGCAGTTCAGCTCAAGCTAGATCTTGTAAGTACAAAATCCTGGCAGAATACCCATGGTATTTTCAATGGTCCACTCTATTGTTATCTTGAACCACTAAAACACTGATAATAATGCCTCTACCTCTATCTCAACCAATTTAGCTGCAATAATCACTAGCAAGTTATTATCAGCCCTCAAAAATGAATAGCACAAATGATATAGAAGGGCCTTCAACTACAATACAGGTGGCTCCTCAATTGACGAACGGGCGGAAGGAGTGGTTTTATTTTTCAAATCCATATCAAGCTTCATTGGAACATAAGTGTAAGAACTTATCCCATACAGAGCACATACCATCAACCTCGTCGTTAATGGTGTCTATTATTGACACAACTCTCATATCGTACGAATACCACATTGACTGGCATACATTGAAGATTACATGTTTATTATTAAGTCTGAACCTCATCTATCCCAACTCCATATCAACCAACACCCTACCTGTAAAGGTCTACCCAAGATGATAGGGACTTAAAAGTCCACCTCACAATCAAGTATCATAAAATTAGATATAAAGATAAAGGATGCCACATTTACCAACACATCAAAAAATAATACCAACCGACTTTATCACGATCTAGTCAACCATAAACAATCTCATCGATATTGGTTTGGGTGCCCCCAACCCCAATTACTTAAACACATCCAGTGGCATAAGATTAATACTGGCTCCTAGATCAAACAAAGACCAAGAAAAGTTAAGTACTCAGTGTACATGGAACGGTGAAGGCTCTGGGGTCCTCCTTATTCTCTACCAATGAACTAGAGGCAACAATAATGCAATGATGCATATTGTCAATAGGCTCATAGCATACTGTTTGCTTTCTAGTGACCAGATCTTTATGAATTTTGCATAACTCAATTTTCTTCAATGCCTCTACAAGTGGTATTTTTATAGATAGTTCCTTTAACATTAATAGGAACTTCTGATATTTACCTTCTTCCTTTCAGCCTTTGAGGTAAAGGTTGAGGGGGTCTAACAATAATCTTTAGAATAGGTTCATCAACCTTACCCTTGCCTTTATCCTTTGTATCACTAAACTCCACACCTGATGATTTTCTAGCTTCAACTTTAGGTGCTTCCTCAATATCATCATTATCATTATCATCATTATTTGGCTCAACCCTAGTGGGTACACGAGAATCCATGGTTGTCTTACCACTACGAGTGGTAATGGCATAACAATGACTATTATTTTTTGAATTTTGCACTTTATTGCTGGGAAGAGTGTCAGGCTACCTCTGATTCAATGTGGCTGAAATCTAGCCAAACTACTACTCTAGTTGTTTTATCGCAGTAGCATGCGACTCAACTTTCTAATTCAATCCTAATATATCTGCCTTAAGCTATTTAAGGTAGCTCTCGTGACTCTATTGACCTTTTACTAGTTTTGACAACATTGCTTCCACTCTCAACTTTATATCTCGGCTCCCCAGTGGAACATACCTATCACTCTTCTCTTTATAGTCATCTTCGCTCCTCTAATCACCATATCTTTCTTTACTTCTATCTCGAGACCTGTCACTATAATAGTTCTGACCTTGGTTTCCTTTCTCTTTTGCTCGAAAACCCACCACTTCTTGATCTAGATACTTTGTTTCCTCATTTACATCAAACTCATAAGCCCTAGAAGTAAATCCTTGTGCCCCCACTGCATTCACCTTTTCAGTAGTCAATGCTGAAAATTATTTTATAAGTAGCCCAATATCTATTCATAGTTATGTAACTTCTTGTGCTACCAAATCATCACTAGCTCTGTAGTCACTAACAGCCCCAATAGCATATGTACCAATACCTCTATCTACTTCTCGAGTGTTCCATCCTTGATTAATGATAGAGATTTCATCTAGTATTTCCTGAGCCATATCCCAATGCAAACGCATAAATGTGCCTCCAAATATAGTGTGTGTCATAACCTTATAACTTATATTCAGGGATCTGTAGAATTTTTCCAGCAAATTGGATCTTGGAATCTGGTGATTTGGTATCTATTTACCCTTCCCATGCATCCCACAATGTTCCGAAAATAAGTAAAACATGAATGTTGCATAAATAAACATCAAAAATCAATTAATTAACCAACTATGTCAAAAAGCCCTCAACTATATCAATACCCATATAAAAACCATGAATTAACAACTAATTAATGTCATTAAGAAAATACAAGTTTAGGGGAAAGAGGTACATGCCTTAAACACAAGAGAATTAGAAGAAAGCAACACCCTTTAGACCCTAGATGATCACGTCTTTGATCCCTAGTCTTGACTTGAAAAGGGAATTTTGAGAGAAAGTGGTTGAGAGTAATATGAATGAACTTCGTAGGATGAAAACTAATGGAAATAGGCCCTTATGATGTTTAAAAGTCATGTATGAGTGAAAGTACCTTACTACCCCTTGTCCTATTTAAAAATAATAAGAAAACCCAAAAATTACACAAGTTCGTGGCACGGACCTCATCGCGGAGGCTAGCCTCTATGTCACAGACCCTATCATGGAGACCCAGCCTCTATGACATGAAGGCTATCACAGAGACTAGCCTCCATAAAATGGGGCTATGTTGAAGGCTCCCTGCCTTCGTGACCCAAAACTACCTCAAACCCCATTTGAAAATTTTGAAACTCTTCCGAGTTACCCTTTTAACATACTCGAACATGATTTAAGTCAAAAATCTATATTTTAAGCTTGGAAAGGCCAAAAATAAAATACCCAAAATATTGAGGATGTTACAAATAACCTACAATAAAGTAACCGGCTAGTATAGACAAACTATAACTTAATCGGGCCCCAATAAGCTCAAAAGGTTTCAAGAAGCAACAAACAACAACCATAGCTTATACCTATTTACCGCATAAGACTGATATATAAGCATTAAATAATTATACTGGTGATACATAATGTGCATGAATGAACGAATGCAACATAAACTAAAAATATCATGTCCAATCAATGTGTCATAGTGTAATGAGTGTACACCTCCTCCAGTTTAGTAACTCGCAAAGGTTGGGCCTACAATGACCATCCTTCTCAGGAACTGTGGCTCATGGACGAAGGGACCCTTAGGGCACTCGGGATATCTGTATACACTGCTTGTTCTAAAACTAGGACTTCTATTAACCATCATAATCTATCTACTTCATCCAGTACCAGGGAGATATAAATATAATTTATACTAAAATTCGAACCAAGACTAGAACATTGTAAGTCCGTAAATCCATTGCTTGAGATCAACTTCAGGACTAAATTGACATAATAGTATAGAAAGAGTCAAAATCTCCTTCGGTCGAAGTAAATAGTATTCGTAAAAGAGTGGATTAAAAATGGACCAAAATCAACCTCTGTCTAATTTTAAAAATAGAATATTAGTTCTTAAAGCTTAAAATCTATCAAATAAGGTTACAATACCCCAAGTTTTGGACTCTGAAATTTTCTGTATAATTTTCCTCACTGTCCAGAGTACGACCTAGGTTACGAGTCATAGGACATCTTCACGAATTGTATAGTTCTAATGTAGCCAAATTAGTGAGATGGCCTAATGTTTCTATATGGATCATCATATGACCCTCACGAATTATAAGGTATGCTCATAAGTTGTATGGTATGACTCATGATCATTATAGGAATAGGAGTTATGGTGACGACTCATGACCAATGACCATAAGTCATTACCTGACCCATAGCGACTGGCGACAGTTTTCTGCATGATTTAAGTAGGATTATTTTGGTCTTTTTCTTCCACCCCATTATTAACAATGAATTAAAACACCCTAAAGGACCCTATAATTCTTCACTACTCTATATGATCGAGTGTATAGTTCACAATTTATATAATTTTAGAATGGCTGGGGTCATGGATTCTTTGTCCCTTCATCGAATTTCCTCAGTTCATGAGTCTAACACGCAATGGGGCCCTTTCAGCAGGGGGAGTTAAACCCATATATCCCATGGGTGCCCTTAGGATGGTTAGAGCTACACAATCCAAGCTAATGGTTTTAAATCTCATGTTTAAACCTTGTTCTCTATCTCAGCATCTTATATATATATGTGCATATAGGAATGTGTGGATATGGTTTTTGAATCATTTAAGACTGATTTGATTTTGGCATTATTTTATCCCTTTCCTGAGTTATATGCTAGTGCTCATCCCACTAACCATCCCCGGATGCTACATCATTTCATGATGTAGGGTACTAGGGGTTCTTCAGTTACTTTTTGCAGAGTTAGGTGGTTCTGGTTCATCCATTGGTCGGCATTAAGTGGTGAGCCTCCTTTTTTAGAAGCTTAGTAATTCTAGGTTTCATTATGTTGTCTTTGACAATCACTTTGGAATCCTTTTGGCTATAGTCGGGGGGCATGCCTCGACTTAGGTTGATATTGCGTTTTGTTAGAATCTTTTGAGGCCAAGGGTGGGTGGTTACTATTTATTGATGCTTAGTTCCTATTGAGTTATCTATCTATCTTTCACATTATTTTTGGGTTTCTTCTGCTATTATATTTATTATGCTTAGATGACTAGGCAAAGGGGGTGGTCTCCAGCCCTTGGTGGGTTAGAGATACCCATCGTGACTAGGCTCGGGGTCGGGTCATGACAAGTTTTGTATTAGAGCATAGGTTTAGGGTCGTTGGGTGCCCACAGAGTTGTATTGAGTATGGTCCCTTTTATAGGTGTGTAGCGCACCACACTTATAAGGGGGAGGCTATTGACATGGCCCTAACCAGGGCCTAGTCGTGTTGGGTGCCTCAAGCCCACCCGGGACAAGAGACCACCCCCAATGCCTAACCATAACCTGCCTACACCCTATGTTGGATAAAGTTTGTACATTAAACAAGATGGAACAATCATAAATTAAATACATTCAAATGGTGTCAGCCCCAATAACAATGACAAGGCTGACACCAATACCAACACCACCCTTGCCAACCAAAGTAGTCTCACAAAGCCTCTAACTGAAATTAAAATAGTATCCGGTCGGGACATTCCCCTGACCAAATCCAAAAACCAAATTCTAAGAAATAATAAAAGCATGTAAAGAAACCCATAACATGAAATGACTCTTCCGGAGTATGGAAGCTCACTACTTCAATCCGATACAAGGTTGTCCCCAAATCCAAGTCACTGAGCAAAAGGAGAAGTATGATCGGTTCCTGCACCGGGCGGGGATACAACGTCCGAAGATGGGTTTGCGGGTGAACACCAGCATGTACTAAGGAATAAGTTGACACAACCCGAACCAAGTCCTTGTCGTAATGGGTATCTCAAGCCCAAAAAGGACCGAAGAACACCCTGCTACCTAATCCAACCAACCAACATATACCCTGAGTCGGAAAAATTTAAAACATATAACAAGATACGGTGATTAACAACACAAAGACTTTGGGATAATTCCAAGACCATGACCAATCCAAATAAATCAAACCATCCAATTACCAACAAACAAACATAAAAAAACTAAAATAATAACCAAGTCCATATCTAAACCATAACATACCCAAGTCCACAGTTTGTCCATACAAAGCCTCTAAAATAAATCCAAGAATATCCGATCGGGACATGCCCTTTGACCCTAGCCAAAACCAATATCCAAGTCTAAACCAATACAGACATAAGAAAACTGAAGTCAAGAAATAGAGCCTTTCGGAGTATGGAAGCTCACCACTTGATGTCGACACAAGTTATTCCTGAGTCCAATCACTGAGTGGGAGGTATAGTATTCTCAACACCTACATCGTATGGGGATACAACATCAAAGATGGTTAGATGTTGGACCACTAGCATGTAACTCAAGGATAAGGATAAAATAGTGCCAACAATTCAAAACCAATCAGCCAATACATGTAACCAATGCAATACATACATATACATATATACCATGTCGGGATAGAAAACAAGATTAGCATGAAATCTGAAAACATTAACTTGGGCTATATAGCATGGCCCTAATAGAATAAGGCACCACCCATGGGCTATATGGGCCCAACTCTCCCCTAGTCGGAAGGGGCCCAGTGCATGTAGCCGCACGAACCAGAGAATATCCATAACTATACATGCCTATACGGGGGACTCAAACCTCCCAACATAATTAAAGTGACTTAAACACCAACATATGTATTATGAAGGACTCGAACCTCCCATTTACATATTCATTCGAGGGACTCAAACCACCTGATCATAAATACACCCGCATCAGCTAGCGCAGTTTCTAGTGTTAGTCCTTCGAACTCTACTTTCACGGCTCGGCTACACATTCTAGTTTTAATGCCCAATTTAAAACCAATATTTCACACACAACCATTAATTCAATGGCTTATCAAATTCACTTCCTTGGTATTGTCATACCAATACCACTCGTAGGCGTACAACATGCCACTACCATTATCACCAACCAATCATTCATTTGACTTTGGAACTCAAACCACTCGTAAGCGTACAATATGCCACTACCATTATCACCAACCAATTATTCATTTGACTTTGGAACTCAAACCCATTGTCTAACCAAGTCACTTATTCAATTCATGCTAAGGGACTCGAACCCATTGTCTAACAAAGACATAAACCAAGTTAATGTTTAGGGACTCAAACTCTTTTTGCCAATTAAACTACCAAGATTACCAATTAAATCATAATGTGGACAATAAGGCCTTTACAAAACCATTTAACAACCATTTATATTCATTAGGCCAATGACTTAGTTTAAAACATCACAAACATATGACTAGTTTATTCTCTTACGTATTTCACAAAAACTTTGAGGGCATACCTTTACCATGTCCAAAACCGAAGTAAAAACCATCAATTTTAGGGAAGCTCATGACCCATTTGTTAAACCACAATTACCAAGCACGAACACGTGCAAACCATCATCAAAAAAATGTATAAATGCAACTTAAACCAAGAGTAAACAATACTCAACCATATGCAACAAAACCCTAAACATTGATTTTCAAAACCACCATTTATGAATCATAAACAATCTTTAAAACAAATGATCTTTATGAACTAACAATGAGAGAAGAGTCATATGCCTTATTCATGAAGATTTACGGAAGAAACTTGAATTTTCAACCTCTAGATGAATACCTTTGAAGAACCCTAGCTCCAATTTCCTTGAGAGAGTTTAGAGAGGATTTTGATATGTTTTATCTTTCAAAGTATGTTATGAGATGCCAAAATATATTTTAGGACGTGGGGACTTAAGGGTTTTGGGTTGAGAAATGTCTAAAATATCCGCAGCTTACAAGCTGTAAATCATGCACAGAAGGGTATAACTCCCCCCCCCCTTTCCTTAACTCGTACACAAACATACGATTGGTACATACTACTCGTACCATAGACATCAAGTTGGACTCTAACACTATCCAACATACGAGTGCCAAGACCAAATCATATCCAATCATATGGTTAGTACCCCGTAACCCGTAGCATGGGCAGAATCTTCTATACTAAACTTAGGGCATCAAACGATTTAGTAAAGTACCACTCGTACCCTAACATACGACTAGTAACATGCCTAATCGTACCTTGGACAGAATGCACCCATGCAAACTGATTATCATATGAGTGGTGGGACCCTAAATCATAACTTATCATATGACTAGTATGCACAAGTCATATGATGTCTATAATGCTCAACTTAGGAAATTTTCTAAGGGTCCAAAAAAAAGGTTCTTTAATTCCCCCTCCCCCTACTAGGATCATTTGTCCTCGAATGATGGGTAAGGCAAGCACAAGCATGAGTTAACATGTTATTACACACCAAACTAGTATTTAACCGAGTTAGAAAACAAAGACATTAAGAACAACACATACCTCGAGCATGAATGTTTAAAATGGGAAACAAATATGGATACTTGGACTTCATGTTCTCTTCCGCTCCCTAAGTAGCTTCTTCAATCTTATGGTTCCTCCAAAGAACCTTTACCAAAGCCACATCCTTTGTACACAAACGACAGACTTGATAATCCAAGATCTCAACTGGGACCACCTCATTGAATTCGAGATACCCAACCCTTCTAAAGGTACAACTGATAAAGGATCACCTACATTCTTTTTAAACATAGAGACATGGAAATCCATATGAATGGAGCTCAAACTAGAAGGACACTCCAATTCATAGGCAACATTTTCAACCTTCTTCACAACTAAGTAGGGACAAACATATTGAGAACTTAATTTTCTCTTCTTACCAAAATGCATCACTCCTTTCATGGGAGATACCTTTAAGAACACCCAATTGCCAACATTGAACTCCAACTCCCTACGCCTCACATCCGCATAGGACTTATGGCGACTTTGAGCGACTTTCAATCTACTATGAATCACCTTCACCTTTTCCAAGGCTTGGTAAACCAAATTAAGGCCAAACAACTTATCCTTACCAACATCATACCACCCAATAGGAGAATGATATCTCCTACCATACAATGCTTCAAAAGAAGCCACACCAATGCTAGAGTGATAACTATTAGTATAAGCGAACTTAATCAAAGGCAAATGGTTGAACCAACTACCACTATAGTCAATCATGCAAGCACAAAGCAAATATTCCAATGCCTAAATGGTTCTCTCCTCTTTTCCATCCGAATGCGGGTGAAAAGTTGTACTAAGGCACACCTTAGATCCCAAATCTTTCTGAAATGACTTCCAAAAGTAAATTGAGAACGGAGTACCATTATTCAAAATAATAGAAACTGGAGCACTATACAACTTTACAATATGCGTAAGATAAAACTTGGCATAATCCTCCGCCTTATAGCTAGTCCTCACCAGCAAGAAGTGAGCAAACTTGGTCATCCTATCAATAATGACCCAAATTGAATCACACTAATTCTGAGTCTGAGGAAGACCTGTAACGAAATCCATGTTAAGCACTTCCCACTTTTATTCAGGCAACTTAATCTCTTGATACAAACACCCAGGTCTCATGTGCTCAACTTTCTCTTGTTGACACACCATACACTTAGTGACATAGCTAGCCACATCTCGCTTAATATTATTCCACCAATAGAACTCCTTGATATCATGATATATCTTTATTGAACAAGGATGAATATCATAACGAGATCCATGAGCTTCATCCAAAATCCTTTCCCTCAATCCATCGATGTCGAGAACACATAACCTTCCTTGGTACCTCAAGATACAATTACCACTAATCACAAAGCCTACAATCTTTTGCTAACCCACATTTCTCTTAATCTTTATCAAATCAGGATCCAGTATTTTTTTTTCCTTTATCCTAACAACAAGATATGATTGCAATACCTAATGCACGAACACACCACCATTCTCAAAGTCTGTGAGACGAACTCCAAGACTAGCTAAACGGTGAATGTCCTTCATCAAATCCTTCTTATCCTCATCCACACGAGCTAAACTCCCCATGAATAACTTGCTAAGAGCATCAGCAACTATGTTAGCTTTACCTGGATGGTAGTGAAGACTCATATTGTAGTCCTTCAGTGACTCTAACTACCTTCTTTACCTGAGATTAACTCTTTCTGAGTAAACACATACTGTAGGCTCTTAAGATCAACAAAAATGTCAACATGAACCCCATAGAGATAGTGATGCAAAATCTTCAATGCAAATACAACAGGTAATAGTTCCAAGTCATGAGTAGGGTAGTTCCTCTCATAGACTTCAAATTGCCTAGAAGCATAGGCCACCACCCTACCATGCTACATCAGCACATAGCCAAACCTAACACGAAAAGCATCACAATATACTATAAATCCATTATTACCCTCGAGTAGGGTAAAAACTAGAGCTAAAGTCAACTTATCCTTTAGCTTTTCAAAACTACCCTCACACGCATCCGACCATAAAACTTGGCTTTCTTCTGGATCAACATAGTCAAGGGGCAGCTATAGTCGAAAAACTTTCCATAAATCTCTTATAGTAAATGGATGAACCCGACAAGAACGATTGGAGTCGCAGGTCTAGGCCACTTATTAACCACCGCAACCTTTTGCAGATCTACCATGATCCCTTCACTTGAGACAACATAACTAAGAAAAGTCACAGCCTGCAACTAAATACACACTTTAAGAACTTAGCATACAAACGCTGATCCTTCAAGGTTTACAACATAGCATGAAGGTGATCAGTATGATCTGCCTCCCTCTTAGAGTAGACCAAGATGTCACCAATGAAAACAATGACAAAAAAATCTAGAAACTGATGGAAGACCATATTCATCAAATCCATGAACGCTGCCAGAGCATTGGTCATCCCAAAAGACATAACTAGGAACTTGTAGTGACCATACCAAGTACTGAAAGCAGTCTTAGGGATATCCACTTCCCTAATCTAAAGCTGATGATAACCCGACCTAAGATCAATCTTAGAGAAATACTTCGTGCCTTGAAGCTGATTGAATAAGTCATCGATCCTAGGAAGAAAATATTTATTCTTTATAGTCACCTTATTCAATTAATGATGATCAATACGCATCCGAAGAGAACCATCCTTCTTAAGTATGAACAACACAGGAGCACCCCAAGGAGACATACTAGGACGGATGAAACCTTTATCTAAGAGATCCTTCAATTGCTCTTTAAGCAACTTCAACTCAGCCGGAGAAATCCTATATGTAGGTATTGAAATAAGACAAGTGTCCAGAACAAGATCAACCCCAAATTCAATTTCCCTATCCTGAGTACTACTAGGAAGATCATCAGGGAAAACCTCAGGAAACTCATTAACCACGAGAATGGATTCTAGAGAAGGATCTTCCAAGTTAGAATCTTTAACCCAGACCAAATGATACAAACACCCTTTAGAAATCAACTTTTGGGCTCTAGGATATAAGATGAACCTAACCTTAGGCACTAAAGAACCCCCTTCCCATATAATTACCTGCTCATTAGGTAATTTGAACATGACCTTATGGGCCCGACAATGTAATGAAGCATAACACAAATGCAATCAATCCATCCCTAATATAAAATCAAAATCCACCATATCTAATTCAAACAGGTCCATAAAAGTTTCTTTACTACCAACAGATACCACACACCCCCTATAGACTCTTCTAGCAATAACACAGTTATCTACCATAGTAGAAATAGGAAAAAGGTCTAAAACACACTCTGGAACAAAACCAAAATGCACAGCCATAAATGGGGAAATATATAAAAGAGTGGAGCCTAGATCCAGTAAGCAATACATATCATAGGAGAAAAGTTTCAAAATACTATTAACCACATCAGGATATGCCTTAGAATCCTAGTGAGATGCAAAAGCATATACCAATAATGGCTAGTGCTAGTACTAAAAGTAAAAACGGATGCAAAGGCAGGACCCTTTGGTGAAGGAGCTGATAAAGAGGCAACTAGAACCTTGTTAGCCCCAGAAGCCATTCTAGCATGACAATCACACAGCATATAAATAATTGGACCATAATAAAACATTAATTCTATCCTTCCTCATAGAACCCACGATGCGACCGACCACAAAATCTACAAGGAGGGTGGGATAAAGTCGACTGAGTCCCACTAGCCTTAGATTGAGCATCTTGTTCCTAAAACCCACTATTATGCTGAAACCGACAATCACCCAATGGCTTCGAGTATGGAACACTAGCAACCAGAACTCCCCTACTATTTTGGGGCCACTTACCACCACCTTTATTACTTTTGTCAAAAGGCCTAACTTTCTTTCTATGTCTCTCACTAAAATCAGACTGCTTTCTATTATCTTTCTTCACTTGTTACATGTACATAACCAACCTAGAGATATATATGTCCTTGATCAACAAGGCATCCTTACTCTCAAGAATCAACTCACGAGATAGTCTAAAAGCAAATTTATGCTTTCTATCCCTCTTGATAGAAACCAACTCTAGGGCATACCTAGAAAACTACTAAAATTTTAAGGAATTCTCCTTAACAGACATCCTACCTTGCCTCAAATTCACAAACTCTTTCATTTTTTCCTCCCTTAACTCCTTAGGAAAGAAGTAATCCAAGAAGGCACAAGAGAAATCCTTCCACAACACAGAACTAGCATCTTTACCCCTCAACTGTTCCCACTCTTCATACCACTGGTACACCACATCTTTCAATTGATAGGTGGAAAACTCAACACCTTCAACTTCTGAAGCATGCATAATCAAGAAAATATTTTCCATTTCATCAATAATGCTTCAAGATCCGCCTTAACCTTTGTACCAGTAAACATAGGAGGATACAACATCATGAACTGCCCAACCCTTGTGTCCTCAGAAGATGGAGTAATAGAAATACCATTCTTAGGCTAAGAAGCTACCAACTAAATCAACAGAGTAATAGAGCGGTGGAACTCAGAATTAGTAGCATCCCCTTAAGGTGACTGAGTATAAATGTCACCCTCAGGAATAGGATCAATGGGGACAGGTGGAACCCTATAAGGATAATCAAATATAGCGACCCTTAATCGGGTCTGGACTCCAGAAGTAGTGTGTGTCCCAACAATATTATCCCCAGTTGGGATAGAGGAGTTTGCATAAATATCAGATCTTCTTAGAGGTATGATCTGAAAGACAAGCAAATAAAAATCAGAAGAATCTAAGACCTTAACTCTATAGCTCAAAGTAAGATAATAAGAAAGTGAAATATTCCCAAAGGTATCATAGCCTCTCTTTTATAAGTATGGCATGCTACACACCTAAAAAAGAGACTCTACTTGGCATGACTTTGTGGAAACCTAACTGACCATGAACCTATGCTCTGCTACCAACTTGACATGATCTGAACTAGGGCCTTATTGTAATAGGCATCTCAAACCCAACAAGGACCGATGATAACCCCGCTACCCAATCCAACCAACTATTATATACCTTAAGTCAGATGAATTCCAAACATATAATAAGATAAGCATACTAAAAACTCAAAGACTTTGGGATAGGTACAAGACCATGACCAACCCAAACAAATCTAACCATCCAATGCCCAACCAACAACCATAGCAAAAGTAAAATAATAACCAAGTCCACAGTTTGTCCATACAAGGCCTCTATAAGAAATCCAAGAATATTCGATCGGAATATGCCTCCGACCATAGCCAAAACCAATATCTAAGTCTAAACAATAAAGACATAGAAAAACTCAAGGCAACAAATGGAGCCTTTCGGAGTATGGAAGCTCACCACTATAAATTGACACAAGTTGTTCCTGAGTCTAATCACTGAGTAGGAGGTGTAGTATAACCAACACCTGCATCGTGTAGAGCTACAATATCGAAAATGGTTAGCATTTGGAGCGGTAGAATGTAACTCAAGGATAAGGATAAAATAATGACAATAGTTCAAAACCAAGCAACCAATACATATAACTAATACAATACATACATATACATATATACCATGCCGGCATAGGGAACAAGATTAGCATGAACTCTGAAAACATTAACCTAGGTTGTGTATCATGATCGTCATAGAACAAGGCAGTTAGACACAAAATTTTCCATATCTCTCTTCATGTTATTCCATCAATAAATCTCCTTAAGGTCATGATATAGCTTCATCAAACTAGGATGGACCGAATAACGCAACTCATGAGCTTCGGCCAAAATTCAATCTTGCTGCCCATCCTCATTGGGAACACAGAACTCTCCTTGGTACCTCAAGTTACCATCACCAACCAATCTCAAAAGCCATCACCTTCTGCTTACCTACATCATCCTTTTTTGCATCAAGAAAGAATCCAACACCTGCTTATTCTTTACCTCAGCACTAAGAGATGACTTCACTACCTCTTGTACAAACACACCACCATCCTTAAAATCTAAGAAACGAACCCCAAGATTAGCCAATCAGTGACTATCCTACACCAAGTCCCATTTTTCCTCATCCACATGGGACAAACTCCCCATAGATAACCTGGTAAGAGCATCAACAACCATATTAGTTTTACTTGGATGATAGTGAAGACTCATGTCATAGTCCTTGAGCAACTGAAGCCATCTCCATTGCCTAAGATTCAACTCCTTCTGGATGAACACATACTACAAGCTCTTATGATCTAAAAAGATGTCAACATGAATCCTATATAGATAATGCTACCAAATCTTTAATTAACACCATGGATAACAACTCCAAATCATGAGTTTGATAATTCCTCTCATGTACTTTTAACTGCCTAGAACCATACGCTACTATCTTTCCATACTACATCAATACATAATCAAGTCCCACATGGGATGTGCCATGATAAACCACAAAACCATCACTACCCTCGGGCAGGGTCAAAACTAGAGTAGAAGTTAATTTATTATAAAGCTTCTCAAAACTCCCCTCACAAGCATTGGACCAAAGAAACTTTACCTTTCTCTGAGAAACCTTATCAAAGGTGACACAATCATCGAAAGCTCTTCACAAATCTCTTATAATAACTTGCCAAACCCAAGAAGCTCCTAATATCAATTGGAGTTATGGGTATAGGCCACTTCTTGACCACCGCAACCTTCTAAGGATCCACTATGATCTCTTTACTAAAAATAACATAACCCAAAAAGTAACATCATTCAACCAAAATTAACACTTAGGAAACTTAGCATATAATTACTGGTCCTTTAGGGTCTGTAACACAACACGGAGGTGATTGGCATGATCTACCTCACTCTTTAAATACACCAAAATATTATCAATAAATACAATCATAAACAAATCCAAAAATACTGAAACACCAGATTTATGAGATCCATAAATGTCGTTGGGGCATTAGTCAAACTAAAAGACATGACCAAAAATTTAATATGTTCATATAGAGTGCGAAAGGCAATCTTAGGGATGTCCTCCTCCCTAATCTTTACCTAATGATAGCCCGAATGGAGGTTAATCTTAGAGAAATACTTAGCACCCTAAAGTTGGTCAAACAAATTATCTATTCTTGGAAGAGGATACTTATTCTTTATTGTTACCTTATTCAATTGTCGGTAATTAATACATATTCGAAGGGAACCATCCTTATTATCCACAAAAGAATGGGAGCACCCCATGGAGACACACTAGGGCAGATAAAACCCTTGTCAAGAAGATCTTTCAACTGATCTTTAAGCTCCTTCAACTCAGTGTGAGCCATTCTATATGGAGGATTAAAGGTACGACTAGTGTCCGAAACAAGATCAATCCCAAAATCAATTTCTCTATTAAGAGAAATACCAGGAAGATCATCAGGGAAGACCTTAGGAAATTTACTAACCATGAGAACAGATTCTAAAGAAGGACCTTATGAGTTAGAATATTTAACCTAGACCAAATGATAAAGACACCCCTTGGAAATTAATTTTTGGGCTCTAAGATATGATATGAACCTCCCTTTAGGCACTAAGGAACTCCTTACCACTCAATAACTGGAACATTAGGAAATTTATGATGACCTTATAGGTCCAACAGTCTAAAGAGGCATAGCATGAGTATAGCCAATCAATCCCCAAGATAACATCAAAACCTAACAAGTCTAATTCAAATTGATCCACCAAGGTTCCCTACCACCAACAGATACCACACATCCCCTGTAGACTCTTTTAGCAACCATAGAGTCACCCACAAGGGTAAAAATAAAAAAAAGGTCTAAAATATACTCAAGACTAAAACCAAAATACACAGCGACAAATTCGACCACATAAGAAAGAGTAGACCCCATATCAAGCAAGCAATACACATCACGAGAGAAAAGTTTAAATATATTAGTCACAACATCAGGTGATGCCTCAGACTCCTGATGGCTAGTGAGATCATAAATATGGTTTCGACCAGTATCATAGCCAGAGATGGCACCTTTTGGTGCAGGAGCTGATGAAGAGGCAACCGGAACCTTATTTTCATCCATAGCAACATTTCTTGAAAGATAGTTCCTCTGAATATGGCCAGGCTGGCCGCATCTAAAACACTTATTCCTTACCTTATCATAAAAATTGTGGTGCTACCA
Source organism: Capsicum annuum (assembly GCF_002878395.1). Lineage (NCBI taxonomy): Eukaryota > Viridiplantae > Streptophyta > Magnoliopsida > Solanales > Solanaceae > Capsicum > Capsicum annuum. The sequence goes on from NW_025891481.1 coordinate 70,969, forward strand.
CCCATAAAATTGGTAAAGGGGATATGATGGAACTGACTAGTCCCCACTACCAGAGATTGGGCACCCTGCGCCCAATAATCATCAATGCTCTAAACCTGATAATCCTCGGATAGCTTCGCATAAGGAGCACTAGCCACTAAATAGGAACCAGAGTTGCCCCATTTCTTTTTATACCACTAACCATCATCCCTACCACTCTATTTTTTACCTCCACCCTTATCTAAATATCAAAACTTCTTACTTTGTATGTCTTCCATATTTGCTTTCTTCTTCTTCTCCTTATCAACCTATTACATTTACACTACTAGTCTAGAGATGTCCAAATCCTTATTCAATAAGGCAGTTTTCCTTTTAAAATCAACTCATGAGATAAACTAGAAGAAAATTTCCTCATTCTATCCCTCATGCTAGACACTAGCTTGAGAGCATATCGAGACAACTGGTAGAATTTCAAGGCATACTCCTTTACCGTCATCCTGCCTTGCTTAAGTTCATATACTCCTTCACTTTTGCCTCCCTCAACTCATGAGCAAAGAAGCATTCAAGAAAAGCATTAGAGAAGTCATCCCATAAAGCAGACTTAGCACTATCTCCCCTAAGATGTTCTTACTCTTCATACCATTGGTACACTATATCTTTCAAATAATAAGCAGCGAATTCTACACCCTCTATCTCAGTTGCATGCATAACTTGAAAGATCTTCTCCATCTCATCTATAAAACTCTGAGGATCCTCCTCCACCTTAGTACTTGTGAAAGTAGGAGCGCTCAACCTCATAAACTGACCAACTATAGTGGCATCAAAAGAACTCATAATAATACCAGCAAAACCCATCTAATGTTATTGGGATGTCACTAACTGGGTCAATAAATGAATGGATTGGAACAACTTAGCATTAGTAATATCTTCTTGAGGTGATTGAGTCTGAGTACCACCAACTGGAGAAAGATCAGTGAAGATAGGTGGAATTCCATGAAAAAAAGTCAGAAGCAGTGACCCTAGACTGGGTCTATACACTAGGAGTAGGAAGAGCTCCATCCACATTATCCCCAATCGAAACAGAAGAGTATCCACGAACATCAGATTGTCTGGAAGGCATGATTTGAAAGGTGAATAAATAGAAATTAAAAAAATTTAAGACCTTAGACTCTATATGTGTGGCGGGATACACACCTATATAAGAGACTCTACTCGACACGGCTTTTTGGACACACTATGACACCAAAACCTAGGCTCTGATACCAACCTTGTCACAGCTCGAACTAGGTCTTGGTCATAATGGGCATCTCAAGTCCACCAAGGACCGAAGATCGCCCCTTAAGACTATTCCAATATAACCAAGAACACCTAGTTGTTGATGGATACCAATATAAGATGAGATATGTAAGATAAACTCAAAAGACTATATAAAGTCAAAATTCAAAACTATCCACAATGCCCATGCCCACAGTATCCATAAATTCTCTAACAAAATTGAGTACAAATAGAGTGTCGGGACATACCCCCGACCATAGCCCAAAAAAAATAAAATAAAGTCAATAACATAAGAACCCGAACATAAAATAAAGTCTTTTAAAGAATGAAAGCTCACCATTTCAAGTTAAATCCTAAACTAACCATGAACACTTGATCACTATGCAGGAGGAGCAGAAGTATGGTCAGTTCCTGTATCACATGGGGATACTGCGTCTAAAGACGATTAGCGGTTGGAGCGCCAGCATGTAACTCAGGGATAAAGGAACAAATAATGCCATGCATAATAATTCAAAACCAGGCAAAACTGATGCACACCACCAAATGCAAATGCATATATATATACACGTATATGTATATATATATATATATATATATATCACAATCTGGGGTAGGGAATAAGGCTTAACATGTATTTCAAAACTTTAACCTAGACTATATATCTCATCTGTTAAAAATAAGCACCCATTGGCTATATGGGTTTAGTTTCCCCTGCTGAAAGGGCCCCAGTGTATGTTAGCCGCACGAACTGGAGGTATTGAAGAAGACCATGAAATGCCCAAACCCCAAGCCAATCTAATATATAAATATACATCAATTGTGTGAACCATGCGCACAGGCTATCAAAACCAAACCTTATGTCGACAAACACGAGTTTCCGGTACAAGTCATCCAAGACCCACACTTTCACAGCTTAGCTACATAACCCCCTTTAAGCCCAATTTAAAATAAGTTTCACATACCCTATTTATGATTCAATGAACCAAGTGTTAAGGCACACACGGGCATCATCATACCCTTAAACTTACAAGTTGTTCTCTATGCCATAATAATCAAATTAATTTAGGGGAATGCCTCAAACCTCTTTCTGTTCATTAAATCAAGACATAGCCAACAAGGCTTTTAATATCTATGTTAATTATTTAAACCTTTTAAGTTATGCAATTACATAGGTGGATAAGTCAAAATAAGTGACAAAATCATATTAGTTGATAATTTAACAAACAAGTTGAGGGCATATAATTTTTTGAAAACATAACTATGTAATTTGGGAGAAACTATAGTACCCTAAAATGTATTTAACCTTCCCATGCATCCCACAATGTTCAAATCATAAGTAAAACATGAAAGTTGCATAAATAACCATGGAAAATCAATTAATTAACCAACTATGTCAAAAATCCTTCAAATATATCAATACCCACATCAAAATCATGAATTAACTACTAATTGATATCATTAAGAAAATACAAGTTGATGGGAAAAAGGTACGTGCCTTAAACACACGAGAATTAGAAGAAAGCAACACTCTTTGAACCCTAGATAATCAGATCTTTGAGCCCTAGTCTTGACTTGAAAAGGGGATTTTAAGAAAGAGTGGTTGAGAGTAATATGAATGAACTTCGTAGGATGAAAACAAATGGAAATAGGCCCTTATGATGTTTAAAAGTAATATATGAGTGAAAGGACCTTACTACCCCTTGTTCTATTTAAAAATAATAAGACAACCCGAATATAACATAGGTTCGTCGCACGGACCTCATCGCGGAGGCTAGCCTCTATGTTGTAGACCCTATTGTGAGACCCAGCCTCCATGACATGAAGTCTATTATGGAGACTAGGCTCCATGACATGGGGCTATCGTATAGGGTCACTGGCTCTATGACCCAAAACTGCTCCGAACCCTATTTGAAAATTTTAAAACTCTTTCGAGTTAGCCTTTTAACATCCCCAAACATAATTTAAGTCAAAAATCTATATTTTGAGCATGGGAAGGCCAAAAATAAAATACCCAAAATATTAAGGGTGTTAAAAATAACCTACAATAAAGTAACCGAATAGTCTAGACAAACCATATTTTAATTAGGCCCTAATAAACTCAAAAGATTTGAGGCAAGCACTCAACAAACAACAACTATAGTTTATACCTATACACCCCTATAAGACCGATATATATAAGCATTAAACAATTGTGCAAGTCATACTCAGTGCTCAAGAATGAACAAATGCAACATAAACTAGAAATATCATGTCCAATCTAAGTGCCAAAATGTAATGAGTGTATACACCTCCTCAAGCTAAGTAACTCTAAAAGGCAGGGCCTACAATGACCATCCTTCTCTAGTACTGTGGCTCAGAGACGAAGGGACCATTAGGGGACTCAGGATATTTGTATACACTACTTTGTCCAAAAATAGTACTTTCATTAACCATCATAATATATCTACCTCGTCCAGTACTAGAGAGATATAAATATAATCTATGCTCAAACTTGAACCGAGACTAAAATGTATATGTAAATCCGTTATGCGAGATCGACTTCAGGGCTAAATTGATGTAATAGTATAGAAAGAGTTAAAATCTCCTTCGATCGAAGTACATAGTAATGATTAAAGAGTGGATTAAAATTGGACCAAAATCAACCTCAGTCTAATTTTGAAAATAGCATATTAGTTCCTAAAGTTCATAATCCATCAAATAAGGTTATAATACCCCAGGTTTTGGACTATGAAATTTTTCATCTGATTATCCCTACTTTCTAGACTACGGCTTAGTTGAAGAGTCATAGTCCCTCTTCACGAGTCGTATAGTTCCAATCATAGCCAAACCAGTAAGGTGGTCTAATATTTCTGTATGGATCATTACTTGACCCTCATGATTCGTAAGGTATAGTTATGAGTCGTAGGGTATGACTCGTGACCATTCTAGGGCTAGGAGTCATGGTGACGACTCATGACCAGTGACCAAGAGTCGTTAACTGACCCGTAGTGACTGGTAATAATTTTTTAAATGTTTTAAGTGGGGTTATTTTGGTCTTTTCCTTCCACCCCAATATTTTCAATAACTTAAAACACCCTAAAGGACCCTATAACTCTTCATTACTCAATCATAAACATAATTGTCTCTTATCAAACTTTAAAGCAAGGGAAAGGCTAGGGTTTCTAAGGATTAAGCACCTAAGGTTCAATTGGTGCTTTTCTCTCAAAATTTCTTTAGTATGCAGGCATATATCTCTTTTATAAATTAATTTTATACAAAAGCATGTGTTTAACTATTGTCTGTGTGTTTAATTGTTTGGTCTTGAATATGTACTGAAGGATTTGGAATGGTTGTTACATGAACTGAGTTCCCATGGTTTTGAATTGGTTGTTTATGCTATATTCTCATGATTTTGAAATAAATAAATGCATGGTGTAGGAATTGAAATAGGGAACATAGGTTTCACCAAATTTTATGGTTCAAAGGTTTGGAATTGACATAACCCATAACCCAACTTGTGAAATTGATTTTAAACATGGAAATACACATGGTTTAACTCACTCTAGGAACCTTGCATTGTATAAAAGGTTAATGGAACTTAAAATGATTTTTGGAAGGTCTTGGTGGCCATGGATTGGTTTTAAATTGGAAACTTTGGAGTCAATTTGGCTAATTAGTTTTTGAATGGCATAATGGAATTGGCCTGCAAACTTAAACTTTATAGGTATGATGATACCAATATTAAATGCCTATTTAAAAAGACTCCTTGGTAAATGGATGAGAGTGTGTGTAAATGGTTTTAATTTGGTCTTGAAGGGAGTTGTGTAGCTCGTCGTGGAATATGGAGGTCCCGGGGAATCAACACTGAAAACCACATTTGACGGCGTGGGGGTATTTATGATCGAGTGCATAGTTCATACTTTATATAAATTTTGGAATGGCTGGGGTGTCGGGTCCCTCAAGTCCAACCAAGATCAGAGACCACCCCCAATGCCCAACGATAACCGCCCTACACTCTATGTCGGATGAATTTCATACATATAACAAAATGGAATAATCATAAATCAAATACATTCAAAGAGTCTCATCCCCATACCAATACCAATGACAAGGCTGACACCAATACCAACACCACCCTTGCCAACCCAAAGTAGTCTCACAAAACCTCTAACTGAAATTAAAATAGAGTTCGGTCGGGACATGCCCCCGACCATAGCCAAAAACCAAATTCTAAGAAATAACATAAGCATGTAGAGAAACCCATGACATCAAATGGAGTCTTTCAGAGTATGGAAGATAACTACTATAATCCAACAAAAGGTTGTCCCTAAAACTAAACCACTAATCAAAAGGATAAGTATGGTCAGTTCCTGCATCATGTGGGGATACAGAGCCTAAAGACGGATTAGCAGGTGAACACTAGCATGTACTTAAGAATAAGGTGACACGACATGACCCAAACCAGGGACTTCTTGTAATGGGCATCTCAATCCTAATAAGGATCGGAGATGACCCTACTACCCAATCCAACCAACCAACATATACACTGAGTCGGATGAATTCTGAACATACAACAAGATAAGGTGATTAACAACATAAAGACTTTTGGGATAGGTTGAAGACTATGACCAACTCAAACAAATCTAACCGTCCAATGTCTAACCAATAACCATGACAAAAACAAAATAATAACCAAGTCCATATCTATACCATAACATACCTAAGCCCACAGTTTGTCCATACAAAGCCTCTAAAAGAAATATAAGAATATTCAGTCGGGATATGCCCCCGACCATAGACAAAACCAATATCCAAGTCTAAAGTGATAGAGATATAAGCAAACTCAAGGAAATAAATGAAGCCTTCCGGAGTATGGAAGCTCGCCACTTTAAGTTGACTTCAGTTGTTCCCGAGTCCAATCGTGGAGTTGGAGGTGTACTATGCTCAAAACCTGCATCGCATGGGGATACAGCATCAAAGATTGTTAGTGGTTGGATCTCTTCCGTGTAACTTAAGGATAAGGATAAAATAGTGCCAACAGTTCAAAACTAACCAACCAATACAATACATACATATATATATACCATGCCAGGATAGGGAACAAGATTAGCATGAACTATAAAAACATTAACTTGGGATATGTAGCATAACTGTCATATAATAAGGCACCCATAGGCTACATAGGCTTAGCTTTCTCCTTGTCGAAAGGGCCCTAGTGCGTGTAGCCGCACGAACAAAAGAATATCCATAACAGTACATGCTTATATGGGGGACTCAAACCTCCTAGCATAATTAAGATGACTTATAAACCAATATATGTATTATAGAGGACTCGAACCTCCCATTTACATATTTATTAGGGGGACTCAAACCTCCCAATCATAAGGTCACCCGCATCGGCTAGCATAGTTTCCAATGTTAGTCCTTCGGACTCTACTTTTGCAGCCCGACTACACATCCTGCTTTTAATGCCTAATTTACAACCAACATTTTACATACACAGCCATTAAGTCAATTGCTTATCAAAGGCACTTCTTAGGTATCGTCATACCAACACTATTTACAAGCGTACATGTCATTACCATTATCAATTAACTAATCATTCATTTGACTTTAGGACTTGAACCCACTGTCTAACAAGTACATTTATTCAATTTAAGTTTAGTTATAGAACTCATTGTCTAACAAAGACATAAATCAAGTTAATATTTAGGGACTCAAATCTTTTTTGCCAATTAAACCACCAAGGTTACCAATTAAATCATAACGTGGCCAACAAGGCCTTTATAAAACCATTTACTAGCTATTCATATTCATTAGGCCAATACCTTAGTTCAAAACATCACTAACATGTGACTAGTTTATTCAAAAATACTTTGAGGGTATACCTTTACCAGGTCCAAAACTTAAGTAAAAACCATCAAGTTTAGGGAAACATATGATTAAGTAATGTACCACTCATACCCTAACATATGAATAGAAAGATGTCTTATCGTACCTTGGACAGAATACAACTATATCATACTGATTATCATACAAATGAAGGGACCCTAAATCGTACCTTATTATAGGACTAGTACAAACAAGTTGTATGATGTCCCAAATGCTCAACTTAGAAAATTTTCTAAGGGTCAAAAAATAAGGCATTTCAATTATCCCACACTAGGATCATTCGTCCTTGAATGACGGCTAAGGCAAGCATAAGCATGAGTTAACACATTATTACACACCAAACTAACCTTTAACCAAGTTAGAAAACAAAGATATTGAGAACAACACATACTTCAAGCATGAATTTTTTGAATGGGGAACAAATGTGGATACTTGGACTTTATGTCCTCTTCCGCTCCCCAAGTAGCTTCTTCAACCTTATGGTTCCTCCAAAGAACCTTTAACGAATCCATATTCTTTGTACGTAACCGATGTACTTGATTATCAAGGATCTCAACCATGCCACCTCATAAGATAAGGAATTTGAGATACCCAATCCTTTCAAAGGAACAACCGGTGAAGGATCACCTACAACTTTCTAAACATAGAGACATGGAAAACCGAATGAATAGAGCTCAAACTAGAAGGAAACTCTAATTCATAGGAAACATTGCCAACCCTCTTCATAACTAAGTAGGGACAAATATATTGGGGACTTAGTTTCCCCTTCTTACCAAACTGCATCACTCTCTTCATGGGAGATACATTTAAGAACACCCAATTGCAAACATTGAACTCCAACTCCTTACGTCTCACTTCCACATAGGACTTTTGGCGACTTTGAGCAGATTTCAATCTATCATGAATCACCATCACCTTCTCTAAGGCTTGATAAACCAAATCAGGGCCAAATAACTCACCCTCTCCAACCTCATACCACCCAATAGGAGAATGATATCCCCTACCATACAATGCTTCAAAAGGAATAATACCATTGCCAGAGTGATAACTATTATTATATGCAAACTCAATCAAAGGCAAAAAGTCTAACCAACTGCCACCATAGTCAATCACGCAAGTACAAAGCATATTTTCTAATGCTTGAATGGTTCTCTTCACTTATCCATCCGACTGCGTGTGGAAATCGGTATTAAGGCACACCTTAGTTCCCAAACCTTTCTGAAATGACTTCCAAAAGTAAATTAAGAAAAAATTACCATGATACAAAATGATAGAAATTGGAGCACCATGTAACTTTACAATCTTTGCAAGATACAACTTGTATAATTCTTTGCCGAATAGCTAGTCATCACATGTAAGAAGTGAGAGGACTTGATCATCCTATCCACAATGACCCAAATCAAATCATACTAATTATGAGTCCAAGGAATACCTGTAACAAATCCATGTTAATCACTTCCCACTTCAATTTGGGCAACTCAATCAATTGATATAAACTCCCGGGTCTCATGTGCTAAATTTTTACTTGTTAACACACCATACATTAGCGACATAGTTAGCCACATCTCGCTTGATATTATTCCATCAATAGAACTCCTTAAGATCATGATACATCTTCATTGAACTAGGATAAATAGCATAACAAGATCCATGAACTTTAAACAAAATCCTTTCCCTAAATCCATCAATGTCGGGAACACATAACCTGTCTTGGTACCTCAAGATCCATCACCACCAATCGTAAAGTTAATAATATTTTTTTGACTCACATTTCACTTAATGTTCATCAAATCAAGATCCAATATTTTTTTTTCTTTATCTCAATAATAAGAGACGACTGTGATACCTAATGCACGAACACACCACCATTTTCAGAGTCTGTGAGAAGAACTCCAAAACTAGCAAAATGGTGAATATCCTTCATTAACTCCTGCTTATCCTCATCTATATAAGTTAAACTTCCCATGGGTAACCTGCTAAGAGCATCAGCAACTACGTTAGCTTTACTTGAATGGTAGTGAAGACTCATATCATAGTCTTTTAGCAACTCAAACCATCTTCTTTGCCTAATATTTAACCCTTTTTGAGTAAATATATATTGTAGGCTCTTATGATCACAAAAGATGTCAACAAGAACCCCATAGATATAGTGATGCAAAATCTTTAATGCAAATACCATAGCTAACAATTCCAAGTTATGAGTAGGATAGTTCCTCTCATGAACTTTCTATTGCCTAGAAACATAGGCCACCACCCTACCATGCTATATCAGTACACGTCCAAGACTAACATGAGAAGCATCACAATACACTACGAAGCCATTATTACCCTTGGGCAGGGTCAAAACCAGAGCTGAAGTCAACTTATCTTTCAACTTCTCAAAACTACCCTCTCACATATCCGACCATAATAACTTAACTATTTTCGGGGTCAACTTAGTTAATAGGGCATCTATAGTTAAAAAATTTCCAAAAATCTCCTATTATAATCAGCTAAACCCAAGAATCATCGAATATCAGTCGAAGTCGCGGGGCTGGGCCACTTATTAACCACTGCAACCTTTTGTGCATCTATCATAATCCCTTCACATGAGATAACATGACCAAGAAAAGTCACAGCCTACAACCAAAACTCATACCTTAAGAACTTGGCATACAAACGTTGATCCTTCATGGTCTGCAACACAGTAGGAAGGTGATCAATATAATCTGACTCACTCTTAGAGTAGACCAAGATGTCATCAATAAAGGCAATGACAAACAAATCCAGAAACTTGTAATACCCCATACTTTTTCTAGATCAGTTTAGCTCCTAGAATATCAAGTGATATCTTTGAAAATGAATAACTCTTGATACATGTAGAATTTTCTAGTTATAGACCCACTAAGTTAAAGATAATTGAACCAGCTTTCCAACAATACCAATTTCACCTTAATCTAATACTCAGTTGACAAGTTATGACATTTTTAGTAAAATAGTATGGCATTTCGGCTGGCACCACATCCCGGTAAAGGACAAAATTGCAATTGTCAAGTTCCAGTGAAGCACCGCAGTTGGCCCACGTTGCGATGAGCTCCCAATTCCCGTTTGTCAATTTCCAGCAGCTCATCATGATGGTACCGCATCGGGTGATGGCCTAAATATTATTTGTCAATTTCCAGTGGCTTACCACGATAACCCTGTGTCACAGTGAAGTTCCAGTTCACAATAGTCCCTTTTTCAGTAAGCCACCGTGATAGTGGCACATCGCGGTGTGGCCCAAAATTGGAATTTCAATTTCTGAACTTAAATTTTTTAAGGGCAATCTAGTCTTTTCCTCAGCCCCCAACTATGAATAACACTGAATTAATTCTATTCCAACCATTATATGCTCACTTTTCATCAACTTCTTCTAAAAAAACCTAGAACATCAAAACTTAATTCCTATGAAATCCAAATTCCACCATTCTTTCTCCAAGAAAGCTCAAAATTCAAGGTTTCTAATTTAAGATAATCAAGAATTCATCTTCAAGAGCATAAATAGGAATCCAAAATCAAGTGTTCTCATCAATTGCATCAATTAAGGTGTGTGGGATTTTTTAAAAAGGATAATCCTTTCATCCTTGTGCCTAAAATTAATTTTAAAGTTGATTTTGTATGAAATTACATGAGTTTCAAATCAAGGTTCTTACCCAAAATTCCTAATTGAAAGATTATGAGATTTGAAGTGACTTAGATGATGAATTTGCTTGTTTATTTTTCCTATTTTCATGTGTATTGCATAAATTCCTAGATTTTGAGATGAATTATCAATCCTTACATTATCAAGCATGAATCTTATGATGTTTTGACATGAATTTTATGCATGGGTTGTTAAGCCCTAGTTGTATGTTGGTATTTCAAGAATGACTATACTTTAAGCATCCTATGATTAATTATTTTCATATTTTGATAAAGACTTGATCTTTTGATATCAGTTTAGATTTGGGATCCACCTTATTGTTTCAGTTATAGATTTAACTAATAGATATATAGTTGGTTTTCATTATAAACCATTATACTAGTTTTAAAGTGGATTTCCTACAGAATAAGCATACAGATTGAAGGGGGTATGTTCACATGCCCCAGAACTACGAGCCAATGTAAGTTTAGATTATCAGATTATTCCCTTTTCTATATGGATAACAGATACAGATGTGATCACTTAGATTAGGTTATACTCCTTGGCAAGAGTATGACACCTCTCCCCAATGTGAGGTTTTCCCATAAGGGAGCTACATGTTGGACACTATGATAGCACATATGGTGTATATTGTTTAGAAGAACATCCCTCGTAGTAAAGACTTGCAAAATGGTTTTTAGAAGTATTCCCTATAGCTTACAGAAAATAGTAAGGAATAACAGAAAAGCTTTTAGAAAACAAAGTGTAAAGGCTCACAGATTTATTCAGATATTTCTTTACATGTGACATCAGCTATGAAGTTTCAGATTTTAGATTACAAATATAAAAGTGAGTCTTTTTTACACTTAGACAACATAATTTAAAGACAGAATACTAGTATAGCTTTTAGAAACTAAATGTTATGACTCTCTAGATTTATGCAGCATATTTTGCTATTCATGATTAAGATTTAACACTTTCAGACATTCCATCTTATGTGAGTCATCTACATTTAACTTGCATTATTTTACAAATTATGATGATGTTGAGACATTATTTTACTTGTGCATTCACCCCCATATACTCAATACAATCCAGAAGTACTGATCTACATATACGTCTATGTGCTACATTGTCTCATAATGTGGGCTCAGGTGCTCAGTTTCAGCAGCGTGGGTGATTTCGAGCATCTCCATCTACATCATGACAGTTGGTGAGTCCTCATAGTTTGAGGGACTTAGTCATTTAGTTTTATTACTTATTAGTATAGATGATTCAGCATTTTAGATAGTTCGAGTCAGTTGGGGGTTTGTCCCAGTGACTCTCTAGCATTAGTAGTAGAGGCTTTTCAGACTGCTAGATTATGATTTAGATTTTTAGTATTGATTGATCAGACTCTTGAGTTTAGTATTTTTTAGATATTATATTTAGATAGCTTCAGTTTAGCTCATAAATAATTCTGCATTTTAGCTTGATTATATATCTATTCTTCCCTACTATGAGTTTCAGATTCAGTAGATGGCTCACAGGGTTAGCTTACAGCTACTCATAGTCTTGCGCATCGTGTGACATCTTGGGACCCATTTTTGGGGCGTTACAAAATAATGGAAAATCCTATTCATCAAATCCATAAATGTTGTCAGAGCATTGGTCATCCCAAAAGACATCACTAGGAACTCATAGTGACCATACCAGGTCTTGAAGATAGTCTTAGGGATATCCACTTCCCTAATCTTAAGTTGATGATAACCCGACTTAGATCAATCTTAGAAAAACACTTTGCACCTTGAAGCTGATTGAACAAGTCTTCAACCTTAGGAAGGGGATATTTATTCTTTATAGTCATCTTATTCAATTGGCGATAATCATCACACATACGAAGGGAACCATTCTTATTAAGCACGAACGACACAGGAGCACCCCAAGAAGACACATTAGAACGAATGAAACCTTTATTAAAGAGATCCTTCAATTTTTCCTTAAGCTCCTTCAACTCCATCAGAGCCATCCTATAACGAGAGATGGAAATAGGAAGAGTGTCCAGAAAAAGATGAATCCCAAAATCAATTTCCCTATCTGGAGTAATACTAGGAAGATTATCGGGCAAAACCTCGAGAAACTTATTAACCATAGGAATGGATACTAGAGAATGACCTTTCGAGTTAGAAGCTTTAATTTGGACCAAATGATACAAACACCCATTGCAAATCAACTTTTGGGCTCTAGGATATAAGATGAACCTTTCCTTAGGCACTAAAGAACCCCCTACCCATACAATCACTGGATCATTAGGGAATTTAAACATAACCTTATGGGCCCAACAATCTAAGGACGCATAACACAAATGCAACCAACCCATCCCTAATAAAAAATTAAAGTCCACCATACCTAATTCAAACAGATCTACAAAAATTTCTTTACTACCAACAGATACCAAACACACCCTATAGAATCTTCTAGCAATAACAGAGTCACCCACTATGGTAGAAATAGAAAAAAGTTCTGAAACACACCAGGGACCAAAACCAAAATGCACAGTCATAAAAGGGGTCACGTATGAAAGAGTGGAGCCTGGATCAAGTAAACAATACACATCATAGGAGAAAAGTTTTAACATACTAGTGACCATACCAGGAGATGCCTTAGAATCCTAGCGAGATGCAAGAGCATATAACCAATCCCGGCCAGTGCCTGTACCAGAAGCAGAAATAAATACAGAAGCAGCACCTTTTGGTGAAGGAGCAAATGAATATGCAACTGGAACCTTATTAGCCCCAGAATCCATTCTAACATGACAATTACACTGCATATGACCAAGTTTACCACAATAAATCATTTGTTCTTCCCTTCCTTATAGAAACCATGATACGACCGTCTATAAAATCTACAAGGAGCGTAGGATAGAGTCGACTGAGACCCACTAGCTTAAGATTTGGCATCCTATGCTCAAGACCTACCATTATGCTGAGACTGATGATCACCTGATGGCTTCAGATAAGTAGCATGAGTTATGGACAAACAACCAGAACTCCCCCACTTCTTTTTTGGCTACTTATCACTATCTCTGCCACTCTGCTAAAAAGGTCTAAATTTCTTTCCATGTCTCTCACTAAACTTAGACTGCTTTCTATTCTCTTCCTCCATTTATTGTATGTACACAACCAACCTAGAGATATCCATGTACTTGATCAACAAGATAGCCTTACTCTCAAGAATCAACTCATGAGATAGTATCGAACCAAACTTATGCATTCTAGCCCTTATGCAAGAAACCAAATCTAGAGCATACCTAGACAGCTGATGAAATTTCAGGGTATACTCCTTGAAAAACATCCTACCTTGCCACAAATTCACAAACTTTTCTGTTTTTGCCTCTCTTAACTTCTGAGGAAAGAAGTGGTCCTAGAAGGTACTAAAGAAATTTTCCCATAATGTAGAACTAGTATTTTTGCCCCTCGACTGGTCCCACTCTTCATACCACTGATATGCCACATCTTTCATTAGATAGGTCGTAAACTCAATACCTTCAACCTCCAAAGTATGCATAATCAAAAAAATCTTCTCCATTTCATCAATAAAAGTTTCTAGATCCTCCTCAACCTTTGTACTAGTAAACACGAGAGGATGCAACCTTATGAACTAGTAGCCCTTGTGGCCTTAGAAGCTGGAGTAATAGAAACACCATGCTTAAACTAAGAAGATACCAACTGAGTCAACAGAGTAATGGAGGAACTCGGCATAGTAGCATCCCCTAGAGGTGACTGAGTATGAGTGTCACCCTCGGGAGTAGGATCAATAAAGATGGGTGGAACCCTATGAGGACAGTCAGATTTAGTGACCCCTAACTGGGTCTAGACTCTAAAAGTAAAGCATATCCCATCAACATTATCCCTAGTTAGGATAAAGGAGTTTGCATGAACATTAGATCTTCTTGGAGGTATGATCTAAAAGACAAGCAAATAAAAATTAGAAGAATCCACGAACATTAGATCTTCTTAGAGGTATGATCTGAAAGACAAGCAAATGAAAATTAGAAGAATCCACGACCTTAAAGTCTATAGCTCAAAGTAAGACAAAAAGAAAGTAAAACATTTCTAAAGGTCTCATAGCCTCTCTCTTATAAGCATGGCACACTACACGCCCAAAAAAGAGACTTTACTTGACACGGCTTTATGGAAACCCAACTAACTATGAACCTAGGCTCTGATACTAACTTGATACGACCTAAACTAGGGCCTTGTCATAATAGTCATCTCAAGCCCAACAAATACCTGTGATCACCTCTCTACCCAATCAAACCAACCATAATATACCCTAAGTCGGATGAATTTGAAACATATAATAAGATAAGTTGATTAACAACACAAAGACTTTGGTATAGGTCAAAGACCATTACCAACCCAAACAAATCAAAAAATTCAATTCCCAACCAATAACCATAACAAAACCAAAATAATAACCAAGCCCATATCTATACCATTACATACCCAAGTCCATAATTAGTCCATAAGAAGCCTTCAAAAGAAATACAAGAATATTCAATCAGGACATGCCCTCGCCTATAGAGAAAAACCAATATCCAAGGCTAAACCAAAAGAGACATAAGAAAACTCAAGGCAACAAATAGAGCCTTTTGGAGTATGAAAGCTAACCACTATAAATTAATATACGTTATTCTCGAGTCCAATCATTGAGTAGGAGATATAGTATGACCAACACCTGCATCAAGTGGGGATACAGCATTGAAGATGGTTAGCGGTTGGAGATCTAGTATGTAACTCAAGAATAAGGATAAAATCATGCCAATAGTTCAAAACCAATCAACCAATACATGTAACTAATGCAATACATACATATACATATATACCATGCCGGGATAGGGAACAAGATTACAATAAACTCTGAAAATATTAACCTGGGTTATGTAGCATGATCGTCATAGAAGAATATGGGCCTAGCTCTCCCCTAGATAGAAGGGACCAAGAGCATTTAGTCACACAAACCAGAGAATATCCATATTCGTATATGCCTAAATGAGGGACTCAAACCTCCCGACATAATAAAGGTGTCTTAATCACCAATACATATTTTATGGGAGACTCAAACCTCATATTTACATATTTATTTGGAGGACTCAAACAACCGGTCACAAAGACACCTGCAACGTCTAGTCCAGTTTCTAATGCTAGTCCTTTGAACTCCACTTTCATGGCCCAGCTACACATCCCACTTTTAATGACTAATTTAAAACCAACATTTCATATACACAACCATTAATACAAATGCTTACCAAAGGCACTTCGTTGGTATCATTATACCAATACCACCTGCAAGCATACAATATGCTATTATCATTATCAATCAACCAATTATTTATTTAAATTTGGGACTCGAACCCATTGTCTAACAAGGACACTTATGCAATTCAAGTTTAGGGACTTGAACCCATTGCCTAACAGAGATATAAATCAAGTTAATGTTTAGGGACTTATACCCTTTTTGCCAAATAAACCACCAAGGTTACCAATTAAACCATAATGTGGCCAACAAGGTCTTTACAAAACCATTTACCAACCATTCATATTCATTAGGCCAATGACTTAGTTTAAAACATCACTAACATGTGACTAGTTTATTCTCTTAGTCATTTTCACAAACACTTTGAGGGCATACCTTTACCAAGTCCAAACCAAAGTAAAAATTATCAAGTTTAGGAAAACTCATGACCCATTTATTAAACCACAATTACCAAGCACCCACACGTGTAAACCTTCATCAAAAATATGTATAAATGTAAGTTAAACCAAGAGTAAACAATACTCATCCATATGAAACAAAACCCTAAAATTAGTTTTCAAAACCATAATTTATGAATCATAAACAAGCTATAAAACACATGATATTTATGAATTAACAATGAGGGGAAGAGTCGCATGACTTATTCATAAAGATTCATGAAAGAAACTTGACTCTTGAGCCTCTAGATGAACACCTTTAAAGAACCCTAGCCCCAATTTCCTTAAGAAAGTTTAGAGAGGATTTTGATGTGTTTTGATATTTCAATGTATGTTATGAGAGGACATTATATGTTTTGCAATTGTAACACCCCGAAATCTAACCCCAAGATATTGTATGATGCTCAAGGCTACGAGTAGCCCCAAGCTAACCTTTTAAGCCTACTGCTAGGTCTAGAACTTACTTTAAGATAAACTAGTTAAGCAATAATACTGTATTATATCAAAACTAAGCTGGAATAAACTGAAAACACTATCTGCATAACAACTATTAAAAGTCTAGAAATCAACTAATAGTCTGACAAGCCTCTACCACTAAAGAACTAGAGAGTCGTTGGGATAGACCCCCAACTTACTTGAACTAAACTGAAAATGATAAATTAAGTACTATGAAATCTGAAAATATGAAGAAGTAGGCCCTCGAATCATGAGGACTCACCAACTGTGGGAGCGTATATAGAGATGCTCAAACTACTCATGCTGCTGATACTAAGCACTTGAACCTATATTATAAGACAATGCAGCACATAGACATATATGTGGATCAGCGCTTTGAGGATGTACTGAGTATATGGGGGTGTAATGCATAAGAAAACATCATCATACTTATAATAGACAATGCATGCTATGTGTAAATGACTCACATAAGCTAGAATGTCTATAATACTGAGATTTGAAATCATGTGTGGCAAATCAAGCTTTGTAAATCTAGTGAGACATAACATTTAGTTCTAAAAGGTGTACTTATACTTTTTTTAAATCATGTTGGCTAAGTGTAGAAAGAACTCACGTTTGAATCTAAAATCAAAAAACTAAAAACTATAACTATTATCTTTTCGTAAAGCATAATCTGAGTAAAATATGTGAGCCTTTACACTTAATCTTATAAAAGCTTTTCTATCATTTTTTTCCTTTGAAACTTAGAGACTTTGGGAACTTTGGAAACTTGGAACTTTGGGACTTAGGGAGTTTTTTCTAACCGACATAAACCAAGTAAGCTGACATGGAGTCCAACGTCTTGCCCATGTTAGAGAGAGTTGTTCTACACTTTCCCTCAGAATAGAACCTTAAATTAAGTGATCACTATCTTAGCCCACTATGGGCAAATCAAAACTCTACGGTGGCACTTAGTTCTTGGTCATGAGACATTAAAATCATACCCAACTCGATGCTAAATACTACTCCCATACTTATTGCTCAGAACTTTTAGGAAATTCACCTTAAAATAGCACAAGGGTTCATAATAAAATCAATTATGCTTCTCTTTGGTTAAATTCATAAATTGTATGAATAATGTGGATTCCCATCTTTATTTAGGATTAAAAGATTTTTTTCTTTAAAATCTAAATACTTACTTGTCAAAGCATGCTAATAATATACTCTTCTTGAAATATCAAAACTCATACTTGGGTTTTAAAGAATATGTACTTAAATGTTCAGAATTTCATAATAAAGCTTCATTCCCAACAATCATCATAAAATTCATTTAACAATATCAATTCATAATAGGGAAGTGCAATTCTAATAGAAATCCTTAAGTCAAAGCATAATTAAATGAGACAGCATGCACTTCAATACTTAAATCAGTTGTAGATTCATAAACTCAAAACGTGATGGTTTGGGTGTAAACCCTAACTTGCAAATCATGTAATCTTTAATAAAAATCAAGGTTTTGGGCACAAGGATGAAAGATTTATCCTTGTTCAAACCCCACATACCTTAGATAATGAACTAGATAAAGAAGCTTGGTTTTGAGGTCCTATTTGTGCCTTTGAAGGTTGATTCTTGGAGCTTGACTTGGAAATCCTGAAATTTAAATTAGTTTGGAAGAAGAATGGTGAACTTTTGGAGATTCTTGAAGTTAGATATTGAAGCTTAGGGTTTTTACTTGAGAGAAATTGATGAAGAATGAGCATATTTTTCTTAATAATGCCTTTAATCATCTATTTTCACGATTTGGGAAAGTAGGCAAAAGACCAAACTACCCTTGGGATTTAAAATCTGTAACTAGAATGTCGTTTGAGGCTTCACCACGATGCAGTGAGTGTGTCATCATGATACCCACAGTGATGCGGTGGAATTGCGATGACATATTGGATATTGAAAATTGTTGTTTTGAGGTTCACCGCGATGCGGTGCAATCGCGGTGACCCACTGGAATTTAACAAACGTCCATTTGGCCTCTACCGCGCTAAGGTGCCCTTCTCATAGCTATTATCACCACGACATAGTGGAATTAAGATGAGCTAATGGAAATTGACGAATGTAGATTTAGCCTTCATCGCGATGTGGTGATGCCCAGTTGGTACACTGCTTACTAAAAATGCCCTAACTTTTTCACCGAGTGTTGATTTTGGGCGAATTTGGTATAGATGGAAAGCTTATTCAATTTCCCACATAATAGAAAGTCAAAAATAAGAAAATTCTATATGAATTAGATATTATTAAATTTGGAAGACATTTCTTAACATTCTAGGAATGAAATTAAGCTAGAAAAAGTTTGGGGTATTACAGCGATGTACAAACTTAAGGTTTTAGGGTGGGAAATGTCTAAAATGTCCTCAGCTTAAAAGCTATAAAACATACACAGAAGTGTACGACTCCCCCCTCCCAACTCTTACATAAACATACGAGTGGTGCATACCACTATTACCATAGGCATCTAATTGGGCTCTAACACTATCCAGCATATGAGTCCCTAGACCAAATCGTACCCAATTATATGATTAGTACCCACTAACTCATACCCTGGGCAGAATACTCTAGACTAAACTTAGTGCATTATATGATTTAGTAACATACCACTCATACCCTAACATACAACTAGTAAGATACCTAATCGTACCTTGGACAAAATAAAACCAAACCATACTAATTATCATACGAGTGGAGGGACCCTAAATCATACCACATCATACGACTAGTATGTACAAGTCATATGATTTCTAGAATTCTCAGCTTAGGAAATTTTCAATGGATCCAAATCCAAGGAATTTTTTCAGGATAAAATAATTCCAATATCTAAAACTAAGTAAGTAACCAAGTGAAATAACATTCTTATATATATATTCTATGCTGGGAAAGAGAACTGGGTTTATCATGTATTTAAAATCTTAACTTGAGTTGTATTACATAATCTTCCTGAAACCACCCATGGGCTATATGGGTACAGTGTTACCCCCTGAACGGGCCTTAGCGGTTGTAGCCGCACAAATCGGAATATCATAAGGGCGGAGATTCCCATATACCCTTCACCCTTCATGATACATATATACAAGTATAACTTTGGGGATTCTCATATACCTTACAAGTATATGGTCACCATGACCAACCCTCATGTTGGCAAACATGAGTTTTCAATGTCCATCCATTGGACTCACACCTTTATGGTTAGCTATCATAACTCACCATCATTTCTTAATTAAAATCATTAGCACACAACAAAACCACCAATTCTATGTGTTAATTACCAAGGCATTATGCAGTGGTATCGTAATACCAACTATAGCTTGCAAGCAATGTCATTGGCCAACACTTAGGGGATTCCCATGTACCCCACATGATTTCTAATTAAACCAAAACCATGGATACCAAGGCCTTCTCAATTTATATAAAATAATTTAAACCAACTTAGGTTCCATCACCAAATTATATAATGCATGGGTTTCAATAAAGGTCATACTATGTGACAAAATTATTCTTATTGGCATTTTATCAATCATATTGAGGGCATATAGTTTCCAAAACCAGAACTAAGTAACAATTGGTCATTCCCATGAAACCACGTGTTCAAACCATAATTATAACTTGAAAACTATAAGAAAAACATGGAAAAACATTATCTAACAAAGAACAACCAAAACCTCTAACATATATTTCAAAACCTAAAATAATATCATAATTATGTCATGAAAATCATCCATTAAAACATACCTTTAGTTGAACTAACAATGAGGGAGGAGTAACATGCCTTAGATACCAAAGAGTACGAAGAGAAACTACATTTGTAAGGCCCAAATTAATTATATTAAATAAAACCCTAGACTTTCTTAAACTAAGTGCCTTGAGATAGATTTAAGAGTGTTTAAAGTGT
Source organism: Capsicum annuum (assembly GCF_002878395.1). Classification (NCBI taxonomy): domain Eukaryota; kingdom Viridiplantae; phylum Streptophyta; class Magnoliopsida; order Solanales; family Solanaceae; genus Capsicum; species Capsicum annuum. The sequence continues at coordinate 91,841 of NW_025891481.1, forward strand.
GATTTATTGAGAATAATAGGGTATATGAAGTACCAATAGTGTTTTAAGTCATAGGGTCAAATGATTTAGGAGGGGAAGGTCCAAAATACCCTTAGCATAAAAGTAGAAAATGAATGTAGGTGGGTACGGTTTGGGCACATAACTCATACCTTATTATACAAGCAGTACCCATAAATCGTACCCCATACAGTACCTCAAGGTATTGATATTATTAATCATATGATTCGCCCTACTTTTCTCGTACCCTTTCTATATGGCTCATATAGAGTCTAGTCGTACCTTGGATAGTGAATGACCTACCACACACTAATTATCATATGACTTTAGCTACTAAGTCATACCCACATCATACGACTATTAAGCTTGAGTCATATTATGGCTAGAGAGTTCAAAACCTAAGAAATTTCTAAGGGTCAAATTTAGGGTATTTCAACTACAAGGCATTTAGGAATGTTATCCTTTCTTGTATTCTATTTTGGGCTACGGAGTGTAGTATTATAAAATTACTCTAATCATTAACTTAATCACATTTCAGATCATGCTCATAGAAACTTCTCTGGAACCTATGTATAACTGAGGATGATGTGAATAGAACTCGCCTTGTCTATGAAGTATAAACCCAGTCTAAAGTCCCTACTCATAATTGTATTACCCCATGTGGAGTTCCATCAGTTCCTGTTAGTCCTACTCAGGCTTCCCAAGCTGATGATATTCATGCCCCGATGCCTCAAGGTGGTATTTCTAATGTGGAGTTCCACCAGTCAATTTATCTACTTACTTAATTAGTAGTATCTCAGTCTTGCCAGTCTGATTTTGTAGGTTCTGCGACACCTTAATGGTCATTAGGGC
>NW_025891482.1:0-1998 GCF_002878395.1 Capsicum annuum
TATCAAGATAATAAAAAGAGTAGATCGAATACCTTATGCCTGGAAAATAAGGCTCTCTTCTCAAAAGATCACGAGAGAAAACCTAAGCAGCTAACATAAATAGTTTGACTAATGCACGCTGGAATAGTTAGTGCAACTTATGGTTAAGATAGTGATAAACCAATCAATACATTTGCAGCATTAACACGTAGGATTTGAATCCCTACTAGAAATTAGAAGTTGAGATCTTGAATAAGGGAAAGAAGGGATTCGCGTAATAGGTCAAGCCATGGCTTCCATTTCCTCTTTCTATTTCTTTGATAGTTTCCAGTTGAGAATAATTGAACTGGCAACTTCCAAGCGCTTTAGAATAAATGAACTGGAATTCGCCTTCAAGAATTTGGAGCAGTTCTTCTCCAAACAATAATTAAAACACTGCCTCACCGCTGCTGAGTCTAGTAGCATTTTGAGCTCTTTCTTGTCGGCGAATTTTTTATCGATATAGAAATTGGTTCCGTCGGTGAAGAAATATCCTGGTTGTGATCCCATTCCATGGTCTTTATCATCGTACTGTGAGTCCGATGAAACATATCCCATATGTATACAATCATTTTCCGTATTAACAGGATCATCGCCATCATTCTCATAATCACTGAAATTGCCATCGACTGCCGGGCATGGAGGTGGGGGTTCTGATGAATTTACCGGTCCTTTGAAGGACCTTCTCAACTACATTTATCCTCAAAATAGCCCTAAAGCTATCTGCATCGACATCCATCATGTACATCAGCACACATACATCACTATTTATGATCGTAGGATTCACCTTTTCCCTCGAATGCATTAGATAACTAATCACCACATTGCCCGATGCGCAATCTACATCCCCGCTCTACATTACGCTTGCAACCAATTCATTGTACGAACTGTTGCGGCAAACAGCAACGGGGATTGTCACCTTGGTAAAAGATCTCCATTTCCAGCATTTGGGAGTCTCCACCTATTCTCACATGAAATCACCAAAAACTAGAACAAATTCTGCAATAGACATCCTGAAATTAGGCTTTGGTCGACAGTAGATTATGCTTATGGTCTAGGTCGGGTTATATGCACGATCGATGAATGACGATCAGTGGTCGATGACTGGGCAACTATTTGTACGAAAACCTTGAAATTACAACTATTGTTTCTAATCAATGATCGTTGGGTTAATGGAATAGAGAAATGAACTTGGAGTCGCCTGAGCTGCTGTAATGTACTTTCTAAAGTGGTTTTAAGTAATGTGAGTGGTTTCAAGCTTTTGAACAATGATGGAAAGTGCTTTTGATAAGATACCAACCAAATGGGGTAACAATGGGTGCAATGGACAAGCTTATAATAATTATGGACTGATTTAGAGCTGATTGTCGGAAAATAACGCCGAAAAAGTGGTCGAAATCGGAACTTTTTGGAGGAAAAAACAACTACCTTCTATTTTTAGCTTTTAAATTTTTTTATTTAATATTTTTGTATATATAATGGTGGATGATGGAGTGGGTTGAAGTGTATTATTTAAAACATGTGGATGAATTTATTTAGTAGGAAGTATTGAGTTAAAGTGAATTATTATAAAATTTGTGTGTGAAGTTGTTAAGTTGAAAAAGTTGATGATGATGTGGATTTAAGTGTCCTTTTGACAAATTTTTCAAGAAGTTTATTATTTGGCAAAATAGTTTTCCATATCATCTTTTTAACTAATTTGCCCCATATCTTAACTTATTACCAACTTAAGACACTATTAATTATATTATCCAACTAATATCATAATTGGCTTCTCCTTAATTAGGTTACAACTAAAAACATAAATGTCAAACATGATTTTCTTTAATTTAGGATACAAGTAAAAAATAAAAATTAGTATCTAATGTTAGAATATATTTCTCCTTTTCTTATTCACCATCATTTATTTTTTAAAATAATTATTCTCTTAATTAAAAAAACAACCAAAAAAACAACCAATAGATAGAAGGGTTGACAATT
>NW_025891483.1:0-3364 GCF_002878395.1 Capsicum annuum
AGAAGCACTGGCGACACCTTTTATAAAACCCTTCCCGAGAAATGTGTTGGGTAGGAGATATTATGATATCTTATTAAACCGTCCCCGAGGAATGTGCTGGGGAGGAGATATGATATATGGATTGTATACGGGTTGATGAACTCCTCATGGGTCCTACATCGGGAATCTTTATCTCCGTAGGTATATATGGAGACTGTGTGATGGTCTCAAAGGTTGTGCGACAACTTCATACATCATCATCGTCATTAGTCTTATTGTGTTTATTTATTTATGTTGTGATATGATTGCACTACTACTTTGACTAGTTACTTACCTAATTGTTCTATCTTCTTATACTTGTACTTGATTATCATGTATGTATATTGTCCCTCTTTGTCCTACTTGTATGTGGTATATTGTATTTTTATGGTGTTTTCTGGTTTTTGTTGCAATATATGTGATAACTAAAATTGTTAGTGCAAGTAGTGTAGGCTATCGTTGTGGGATATTTTCTGATTGCACGTGACGTGCCCCTAGTAAGTATTTTGTATGTCTTATTTGATACTTTACTTGGTTGGCCTATGATATCTACTAAGAATAATTGGACCGTACTCACTCCTACTGTACTCTTCTGGTGTTGATTCATTTCTGGGTGCGCCCTACGTTGCTTGATTTGGGTGGTATTTTGAGATTTCAAGGTAGTGGGTGATATTTTGGCATCGAGATGTCTTCTACTACCTTTCCTTATAGACTTTGTCTTTACTTTCATTTCAGAGATAGAGTTTCTCTTGTATTTTGGACATTTTATGTATTTCATTTGGATTTGAGTTGTATTAGATATGATCTTACACTGTTGACTTCAGGTTTTGGGAGTTATCATTGTATTTTCGATTATATTCTTTCTGCATTTATTATACTTATATGGTTCAGCTTCATTCTAGAAGCCTTACCCTGAGTTTATTAGTGTCTTGTCCCCCTTGTGTATCAGTTTGGGTGATAGGCTTACTTGTCAAGATTCTTCGTGATAGTTGCCATCATGACCGCTGAATTTTGGGTCGTGACATACTTTATTTCTTTGCTCGACTTCAAGAAATCCCACTTGGAGTGATTCATGTTTTTCTTATTCAGCCATGTCTGAAATAGGAACAACGAAACAATCTAAATGGTTATCCACAATTCACGTAGAAGAAAAATCTACTAGAAAAATATGAATTCCACATAAATTACCAACACTTTGTAACAATGATATTAAAATTCCATAATACATATTTGATAAAGCAATAATAATCACTGTCTTGTTCAAGAGAAAATATATATTTCTTTTTATTAAAGAAACACTGCATATATCTATACCATTTAAAAATTAGTAGTGTTGCATGATACACAAAAAAATATGTATTGTACTAGCCTTTCCTTTATTTTCAAAAATTAAGAGCATGGCTCTCCACTATAATTTTTATTAAAATATTAATCACTTTATCCACCTTTAAAGATAAAGACGCTTATACATTTTTCCACTATATCTTTTTATTTATTCCTCCTTTTTTATTAATTAAAAAATATAGTACATGTACTACACATATACCAAAACTCTTCAACTACTATTCTTCCCATTAAAATAGTACATATCAATACAAAACTCTTTCTTCTTCCCATTACTATTATTCATCTTTATATAGCATTAATGGAGAAACGGAAAGAAGAAAACAAATAACATTCATTAATTTGTTTTATTATTTTTACTGCTCCAAAAAATTATGGAGAAATTGAAGGAAATTATTAGATCTATAATTGAATTCATGGCACAATGTTTGTGCGTCTGATTCTAGATCAGATGTTGCCAGTTTTGCTCACGTCGGGTCTAAATTTTCCAATTTATATCTAGTCTATCATTGTTTTAAAAGGTAAGTTCTAATTGATTTTAACAACCCTTTGAATAATGTGAGAAAATCAGAAAATATTCTAAATTGACATGCATTCAACAGTGTAAATTATTCAAACTTGATCGAGACCGAGGTAATTAAACCTAGCTCTGATACCATTTTAAGTAAATTCATAGAAAAAATGATACGAATAGTGGAAGACAATGGAAGTCTATGATTTTTCTACTCGAAGAAAGCATCCCAAATCTAGTTCGTCTCTCTTGGAAATGGAGTGTTCTTCACAAACTAAAGTTCTTGGAGTATTGAATGTTATATAAAAAAAGTTTCTGATTTTTGTCAAGTTTTCTTGTTTACGCCATTGAAGAAGAAGAGGTATATTTATAATAATTTGTTTATCAGTTACAAAGTAACTGTTTCCACATTTTTCAAAATCAGATAATCCTCATTAGAATTTATATTATCTTCTAATCATACATTTTATGGGTCGAGTCAGGTAGGTTCACATAGGCGACTAGTGACCCGAAATCTTTTAATAGGTAAAAAAATTCTTCCATTTAATCAGTAGGTAGAAATAAGGGTAATAATGTAGCTAGATTAATGTCCTAAAGATTACATAAGCTACTAGCTATAATGAGGTAGATAATGGACAAACAAAGAGTTGAACTTTACAAGAATTTCAAGCAAAATGATGCCAAATTTAGCCACTATTTAATCAAGAATCAAAGCTCCTTAATGCCATAAAGTGCAACAACTCTACGTCCTTGTCGTAATGTAGCAATTATCAACACACTTTAGCCAATTCAATATCAAGTAAATAAAATATGATATAATTTAAGAAAATAATATTTAAATGCTCACAATACACCTACAGCCATACTCATATATGACTGGATAGCTATCATATTTCACCTCTATAGGAGATTTGAGGGGTAAGAATACTTTATTTTGGCATAAAAATCACTGGTCATATACTTATAGATCATCACAAGAACTGTAGCATTTATTATCATGAATTACTAAAGGTTGATAGAAAGAAATAAGTCAATGGAGCATGGGAATTGGTGAGAAATACTAAGAATAAGACATTACTAACACTCTCACTTGGCACAAAAATATTCCATTTAAGGTCTCATTTCTTTTGTCGAGAGTTGATAGAGGTAAATTGCTTACTAATGAGAAAATCACTTCCTTTGGCCATGATCCAACGAGTGTTCTTGCTGCTACTGATCTGTTCTAGATACCATTGATTATATATTTATCCCTATACACTTTTCACAGAAAGTATTGGGCTATTTTTCAAAAGTTTTTGGATTACAACATGAGAGCATGATTGTACAAGTGATTCTTATTTTAATATCCTGGAACCTATGGAAGAAAAGGCGTTCTGTATGACTTAGGTCATTTCCTTAGTTTTTGTTTACTTTCAGCATTTTAAGCCTTCCTATAGTGGCTATAGGTCATTTATGACTTTCAAGATAGTTGGTTCGATTATCAGGCAGTTC
>NW_025891484.1:0-335 GCF_002878395.1 Capsicum annuum
AAGGGTGGGATAAGAAAAAATTTTGAATTTATTATTAATTTTTTTTTGGAGATGGGGTTGGTAGGTGGGGATTGAGGTTGTTAAAATAGGTAATAAGGGTGAGGTAAGAAAATAATTTTAATTTTTTTTTTTAAAAAAATATTTTTTTTGGGGGTTGGGGGGGTTAGTAGGAGGGGGGGGTAGGGAAAAAAGGGGGGGGAAAAAAAAAAATTTGATTTTTTTTTTGAACGGGGAGTATTAGGGGTTGGGGTGGGAAGGAAAAAATTGATTTTTTTTTTTTTAAAATAAGTTTAAAAAATTAAAAAAAAAAATTTTTTTTGGGGGGGGGGGGGGGG
>NW_025891484.1:435-4346 GCF_002878395.1 Capsicum annuum
TTTTTTTTTTTTTGAAAGGGGGTAGGGATTTGGATTTTGGGTTTTGGGTAAGGGGCGAGATAAGAAAAAAATTTAAAATATTTTTTTGACAGGGGTGGTAGGGGGCCGGGTGGGGGGAGGGAGATTGAGGGTTGGAGTAGGGATGGATGATTTTGAGAGTTATATAAATATTTCAATTTAAGAGTGAGGTTGAAAGAGAGTTTTGAAACATGTTTTCCTTACTTTTTGAAGGGAAGTCATTTTCCTTATAATTGAGGAAAATAAGTTGATTTGAAAAATATTTTCCAAAATCTTTAAGCCATCAAACATGAGAAAATTAAAAAATATTTTCTGAAAAATGTTTTCCTTCATACCAAACACACCCTCAAAATATCTCTTTTTATCAAATCATGGCATCATAGACAATTCAAATCATGTGAACAAGATCAAATGTAAAATATTTTCTCAATTTGTATTAAATCATCTAATTTACAATAAAGAAATTTTAAAAGATATAGCGAAAGCCAATACAATTTTAAAAACAGTAATTTATATTTTTATGAAAGATGTTAGTGGCATTTAGCAACTTGAAATTCATAAATAATGCAATTTCGACTTGCTAGTCATCACAAGTTATGGTTACATCTGAAATCTAATTTTTAAACCATTTCACGATATGAAATTTGGAGGAAAAAAATAAGAGGTAGTAAATTTCATTATTCGTGGATTAATCTTTTGAATCTTATCATGATAATCAAAAAATTAACAACAGACTACAATATCTATAATGACATCCATTATAAAACAATCATTCAGATAATGTCTGACAAAATTCGTTAAGATCTAACTTCAACCATCACTTTTTAAAATAAAAGTCCAATTCACATTTCAAGGTGTTATCTTACTCTCAACTATTTAATTTATGAGTTCTAATAATCCAATTACATCATTTAATAACCGAAAACATGTGCCTTAAGGACCAAGGTGTTATCTTATTTTCGACTATTTAATTGACGAAATTCAATAACTGAATGACGCCATTTAATAACCCAAAAACATGCGCCTCAGGGAGTTGTCTTATTCTCGACTGTTTTATTCATGAAATTCAATAACCGAATGACGTCATTTAATAACCCAAAATAGGCACTCAAGGTGTTATCTTATTCTTGACTATTTAATTCATGAGATTCAATGATCTAACGAGGTCATTAAATAGCCAAAAAAATAAGCGCACGGTAACTAGGATTACAATTCATTTTTTCAAAATCCAACTCGATAATGAAGCAGTTTCATAAATTTTAAGGTTAATTAATTGCTTAGTGAAATCATGTTTTCAATATTTTTCTTGTTACACTCCATGCATCCATTTCATCAATATATATGAAAGGAAGCTTAAATATTGGTTAACTTTTTAATTTCACATATATATATTTTTTAAAATTCTGAAAACTATCAAGACCTTATAGAATGAGCTAACCAATAAAGTACAAAATTCTGATAACTACATTATATTGATTGAAGTAACCAACGAAATTATCCAAAAATCTGAAAAACAAAGGAGCAATTTAGAAAGTTTAACAATTTTACAATAAGGTAGAAGTAAAACTAATTACTTACACTAGTCGCACTAATGAAATTAAAGTGCTAAAATATAAATTATTTAGATATTTAAATCTGATTTTAAGAAAAATAAACGTGTTAGGTCATACAAAAAAGGTTAAAACAAAAAGTATGCTATATTTGACAAAAGGATACCTAGTAAAGTGTAGGCAAACAGATCTAACTACACTTCTGCACCAAAAAGTCCAAAATAATTTTTTTTTTTTCCTTAAAACCCTAAAATTCTTTAACTCTTTGTAGTGTCTTCCCCCCTTACTCTCCCAACTTCTCTTCCCCCTTTTCCAACCTTCAGCCTCCCCCCTACCCCGAACCCCCACCCCAACCACCCCACCCATCTTCTTCACTTCAGTGAACACAGACACTATTTGACAAAAAGGCATTCTTGAAAAAGGTTTTTTTCAAGAATTGAAGAATTCATTCATAATTTTCAAGAATCTTGGAGTTGTAATGGATTCTCAAGAATCACAAGGGGGTCATCACCAGAACCAAAATCAACACCCCCATCACCAACAACAACACCCCCATCATCTTCATTCTTATGGTGGACATCCCATGATGATGACGCGTCCACAACAACAACAACAACATCAACATCACCAACTGCAACAGCAGCAACATCACCAGCAGCAACAAGCGAACTCGTACGTTGTACCCAACAATGTTCTTCCAACACACAACAACAACAATTCAGCAATGATGCAACAGCTCCAGCATCAACAGCAGCAGCAGCAACAGAATTCTGGGTTTCCCTTTAATTCTGCCCCGGTGGCGCAGGGGCAACAAGCAAATCTTGATTACTCAGATGCGGCGTCATCACCTAGGGCTAATACTAGTGGATTTAACATTGAGCCGGCTAGGAAGAAAAGGGGTAGACCAAGAAAGTATTCACCTGATGGTAACATTGCTTTGGGGCTATCACCTACTCCTGTTACCCCCATTTCATCCGTGGTGCCACCTGCGGATTCCGGAAGTGGCGGCGGCGGCGGCGGCGGTGGTGATACAGAGGGTCCTTCTTCGGAGAACCCATCAAAGAAGGCCCGTGGAAGGCCTCCTGGTTCTGGAAAGAAGCAGCTAGATGCTTTAGGTATATATATATATATATATATATATATGTATATACATATTACCTTTTGTATTTGAATTGTATACTAGTTTGATAACAGTGGTATACTTGTATTAGTTTGAAAGGAAAAAAACTGTCTTGTTGGGTTTCTTGAACTTTCTTGCTACAATTCAGTACTTGGAGGAGTAAGTGATTCTTGGGAATCTTGATGTTTGACAGGTGCAGCTGGAGTTGGCTTTACACCCCACGTGATCACAGTGAATGTTGGGGAGGTAAATTTTGTTTTTTTTTTAATGTTCTTTTTGGTAAAAGATAGTCTTTTTCTAGTAATGTTATGTTGTTTTACAAAACATGCTCATTAATCCACTGAATGTGCTCGAAAGTGTCTATCCACTTAGTGTATGTATGTTTTAGACCGTGTTTCTGGATTTTGGACTTTAGCTTAAAATTTCTTTGGGGGAGAAATTGAAATCTTGATTTATGGAAAGGAATGTCGCATTTCTGTCTCCTTTATTTTTCGTTTTGTCTCTTTGATGTAGAAGTATTGCGCGGAATTTATGGAAAGGAATGTCGTATTTTTGTCTCCTTTATTTTTCGTTTTGTCTCTTTGATATGGAAGTATTTGTGCTGAATTTATGGAAAGGAATGTCGCATTTCTGTCTCCTTTATTTTTCGTTTTGTCTCTTTGATGTGGAAGTATATGTGCTGAATTTATGGAAAGGAATGTCGCATTTTTGTCTCCTTTATTTTTTCTTTTTGTCCGTCTCTTTGGCGGGTATATATTGATCGATTGACACGTGTTTTGAGATTCAAATAATCAACCATCTTTTGGAGTTTGTAACAACATAGGGATTGTATTTAATTATGTAACTTTTGCATGATTTGAAGTCGTTCTGTCTTTCTGGCGGGTGCATGTTGATCGATTGACACGTGTTTTGAGATTCAAACAATCTACTATCTTTTGGAGTTAGTAACAACATAGGGATTGTATTTAATTATGTAATTATTGCTATGATTTGAAGTTGTTTTGTCTCTCTGGCGGGTATGTGTTGATCGATTGACACGTGCTTTGGGATTCAAATAATCTACCATCTTTTGGAGTTTGTAACAGCATAGGGATTATATTTGATTATGTAACTTTTGCTATGATTTGAAGTCGTTCCGTCTCTCCGGTGGGTACATGTTGATCGATTGACACGTGTTTTGAGATTCAAATAATCTACTATGTTTTGGAGTTAGTAACAACATA
>NW_025891485.1:0-1078 GCF_002878395.1 Capsicum annuum
TCAATCTATCTGTCTATCTTTCCATTTATCCTTTACTTGTTTTTATTCGTTTTCCTTTGTTTTTGTGTTGTTATCATCTTCGTTGTCTTCTTATCCTATCAACTAATCAGAACATTTTAATATTGACCTTGTGTTAGGATGTGCTAAATAATTAATTGTATAAACATGATTAGGAAAAGTGATCATTGTGGAATAATTAACGCATGTTAGAAGATAATTTGAAAATATTTTGGTACACACATCGTGGCTTTCCATGACTATACAATTGTTTTTACTTATTTGACAATAATTTATTTGTATTTTGTAACAACATGGAGGTTTCATTAAGTTATGTCTACTGCAGCTCTCAGCTTTGCAACTTATTTTCTATCACTGGAATAGGTAATTTGTTCACCTTTTAATCCTCATTAACATATTATCAAAACATATTCTTTGTCTCAATTTATGTGATGTAGTTCGAACTTCATCAATCAAACTATTAAATTTTAAGCATAAATATCGAACATACTTTGAATATTTCAAAATAAAATTTATATATTTATAAATTATATTAAAGTAGTTAACAATTCAAAATATTTATAAGGCATATAAAAAAATCGTGGTAAAAAATCCTCACTTAACTCTTGAATTCAGAAATTGTCATATAAATTAGGATCAACGATTAACACTCTTGGAATAAACATCTTTAAATTAGTTTACTTCGTCGTTGAAATCTAAGCAATTATCAATTATGTCTAGGATCTTGATTTTGGCATTAATATAATAGATTATTCACAGAAAATATTCTTATTTGTGATATCACCAAGGAACAGAGAATTATTTTTATATGGATATACATTTTAAAAAAAATACTTTCGACAGTTCATGGAAAGCCACAATGTGCATGAAAATGTTTTTAAATTTCTTTTTGAGTTAGAATGCAATTCTTGTTCCACAAAAGGGCAGTTCAACACTATATATACTTGCCCAACAAAATACATATTCATCCAGGTATAGTTTCTTGACTACTATTCATTTGTTTTCATCTTTTCTTTTTATTCTTCTTCTTCAACAAAAAGGAAAAGGAGTTATAATGGCT
>NW_025891485.1:1178-1530 GCF_002878395.1 Capsicum annuum
TTTTTAAATTTCTTTTTGAGTTAGAATGCAATTCTTGATCCACAAAAGGGCAGTTCAACACTATATATACTTGCCCAACAAAATACATATTCATCCAGGTATAGTTTCTTGACTACTATTCATTTGTTTTCATCTTTTCTTTTTATTCTTCTTCTTCAACAAAAAGGAAAAGGAGTTATAATGGCTTGTTTGTCCGCACGTTTTGTTGGAGTAGTAGTGTTGTTGCTTGTTCTTGCAAGTGGCATCGTTTCAGCCAACATTGAGATGGGCAACAGGCGCTTTCTTGGATCATCAGCTGGCTCAGAGAGTGGTGGTGGCGGCGGCTTAAGAGGCAGTGGACTTGGTGTTGGTG
>NW_025891486.1:0-1034 GCF_002878395.1 Capsicum annuum
AAATCCAAAATCTAAAATACAACTGCGTTATACTACAAAACGCCCAAGCATCCATCGTATTTCCACATGGTATCCTCCATAAGGATTAGGCCAACCTTTTTTTCCTCGTTCATCCATGTAGTTCACTCCATCTTTAAAAGATAAACAACAGTCTGATATTATGTGGGCAAGGAAAGACGTCATGGTACAGAAAGCTAACATGGCATAAAATCGAGTAAAGAAAATAAGGCATTCTGGCAAGAACTATCTATTCTTGAGGTAGATACAACTAACGGAACCACAGAGTGCACTAAGATCCGGAGAAACATATCTAGGGATGAATTGGTTAGCATTATCCTAGCCTCATGGGTCACTAAATATGATAAGTTGAGAGACTATACTCAACCTTTAAAGTCCACTGATGATTTCGACTAACTCTATCTAAAAAAGCCACCTAGAACCACCTTCTACATCCCCTTGTACAACCCAAGTGATGATCTCCCAAATGTAAAGGACCCGATAATCATCCTAGGTTCCTTACTGGATTTATGAAAGAACATGATTGGATAAAACACTTTAATCATGATGGCGTAAATGCCCTATCTCAAGACATTACCCATGAAAGATTAATTGTGACTGTAAAATCTATAATAGAAAGGATGCAATAGCTACTCGATCTGAAGTCTACCCTCAGATGCTCATGATGTCCTTTTCTCAATCCAGCCACATAAATGCTTTACTACTAGACCACCACTCTGGAAAGAATAACATAATCCAAGATCCAAAAGTGCCATATGATATTTGACCAGAAAGTGCTTAACATCCACTCAACATGTCACACTTATCAGAGCACTCGAAGATAAGTTGCAGACCAACCAGTCTGAAAAATATCTTCTAAGAACCCTATTTCAATATTTTCCTAATCAACAATAAAAAGAAATGGCCTCTCTTTAAGAACAAATCCAAAATCTAAAATACAACTGCGTTATACTACAAAACGCCCAAGCATCCATCGTATTTCCACATGGTATCCTCCATAAGGATTAGGCCAACCT
>NW_025891487.1:0-2595 GCF_002878395.1 Capsicum annuum
TATATTGACAATGTTGAACCTGTCAGACACAACTTTGTTTGATCTCCTTGAACCTAGCTCTTGGGATCTCCAGTCTACTAGGTAAAGTTTACGCCATGCTGACTTGTCCTAGGCCGTAAACCTATTCCCTTGGATTTTTATCAACTCCCTCTCTATATAGGTCTTTTGTTAGTAGATCTGACATATTATCCTTTGGCTTTACATAGTCAACAGTGATAATTCCACTAGAGAGAAGTTCTCTAACGTTATTATGTCTTCGTCTTATATGACGAGATTTACCATTGTACATCATGCTCCCTGCCCTACCTAATGCCGCTTGACTAACACAGTGTATACACACTGGTGCCAATGGTCTGGGAAAATAAGAAATATTTTTCAAGAAGTTTTAGAGCCATTCTGCTTCTTCACCGACTTTATCTAATGCGATAAATTTTGATTCCATTATAGAGCTAGCAATACATGTTTGTTTGGAAGATTTTCAAGAGACTGCTCCTCCACCTATAGTAAATACATACCCACTCGTGGATTTTACTTCATTCGATCTGGTGATTCAATTTGCATCACTATATCCTTAAAGTACTGCTGGATATTTACTATAAAGCAAAACATAGTCTTGAGTGTATTTAAGATACCCTAAAACTCTTTTCATTGCCATCCAATGAGTTTTATTGGGATTACTCGTGTACCGACTCAACTTACTAATATCACATGCTATATCTGGCTGTGTACAATTCATGATATACATTAAACATCCCAGCACTTTTCCATATTCCAACTGTGAGTCACTTTCACCTTCATTCTTTTGAAGTGTGAAGATCACGACCAATGGAGTCTTGGCAATATCAAATTCCAAATACTTGAATTTGTTAAGTACCTTTTAGATGAAATAAGACTGTGATAATGCCAACCCTTCTGGAGTTCTATGGATTCTTATTTCTAAGATCGCACCTGCAACTCCAAGATCTTTCATATTAAACTTGCTCTTAAGAATTCATTTTGTAGCATTTATGTCAGAAATGTCTCTACTGGTGATTAATATATCATCCACATGCAAACAAACAATGACCTTGTGATTTGGAGTATCTTTAATGGAAACACATTTATCACATTTATTTATCTTGAATCCGTTTGCCAACATGGTTTGGTCAAACTTTGCATGCCACTGTTTAGGTGCTTGTTTTAGTCCATAGAGTGACTTAACCAGTTTGTACACCTTCTTTTCTTTACCAGAAACCACAAAACTCTTGAGTTAATCCATGTAAATTTCTTCCTCCAATTCTCCATTTAGGAATGCTGTTTTAACATCCATTTGATGGATTTCAAGACCATATACCACAACCAAGACAATTAACATCCGAATTGACGTTATCCTTGTTACTGGTGAGTATGTATCAAAGTAATCAAGGCCTTCTTTCTGTTTGAAACCTTTTACTACAAGTCTTGCCTTGTATTTGTCAATAGTACCAACCACTTTCATTTTTCTTTTGAAGATCTATTTAAAACCTAATGGTTTATTTCTTGGAGGAAGATCAACCACCTCCCATGTATGGTTGCTTAAGATTGAATCAATCTCACTATTGACTGCCTCTTCCAAAAGGATGAGTATGAAAATGACATCACTTTTTAAATATTTGAGGCTCATTTTCTACGAGAAATATTACAAAATCCGATCCAAACGAAGTTGGCGTTCTTTGACGTGTACTACGTCGTGGATTCTCATCATTATGTATAATCTCACTTGGTTCATCTCGAGGTCGTTTAGACCCCCCACTAGAATGTTCATGTCTACTTTTATACAGATTAATGTGTTCAAAGAATTCAGCATTATCTAACTCAATTACCGTATTTTCATTGATATCCAAATGTTTTAATTTATAAACCAAAAACCGACGTGCTTTACTACTTTTAGCATATCCTATGAATATGCAGTCAACTGTCTTAGGTATTATTTTCAACTTTTTAGGCATAGAAACTTGGACTTTTGCTAGACACCCTCACACTTTGAAATATTTCACATTGGGTTTCCTTTCTTTCCATTTTCATTTGGAATTGATTGTGTCTTACTATGGGACACTCTATTAAATATTTAGTTAGCTCTAAGAATAGATTCCCCCCACAAGTTTTGTGGTAAACCTGAACTTATTAGTAAGACATTCATCATTTTCTTTAAGGCTAGATTTTTTCTTTCCTAATTCCATTAGATTGAGGTGAATATGGGGTCGTAGTTTGATGGGAAATTCCATTCTCTACACATATTTCTGTAAAAGGAGATTTGTATTCTCCACTCCTGTCACTTCTTATCATTTTGATCTTTTTCTCTAACTGATTTTTAACTTCTGTTTTATATTGCCTAAACGCATCTATTGCTTCATCCTTACTATTTAGCATATAGACATAACAATATCTAGTGCAGTCATCAATAAAAGTTATAAAATACTTTTTTCGACCACAAGATGGTGTTAACTTCATATCACAAATGTCAGTGTGGATTAAGTCTAAGGGATTGTAATTCCTTTCAACGGACTTATACGGATGCTTAGCATACTTTGATTCCACACATGTTTGACATTTTGATTTATTGCACTCAAAGTTTGG
>NW_025891488.1:0-3894 GCF_002878395.1 Capsicum annuum
GGATTTAGGATGGAATCGAATAGTGAATGCACTTGCGGTTAAGACAGATCCTGCATCTCCTACCTAATGCAATTGATCGACCCGCCATTTCTTTCCTTCAATAATGCCTTTGCTTCATTTCGACGACGCTATTTACCAAGGAAAGAATACCTTTTTTTGAATGGAAGAAGCCGAAGGGGTGAACGAGCACTGCGGTAATGAGCCGTAAGAAAGATGAGCAGAGCATTCCTTCCGCCAACCTTTATAGGAGTAGGGAGTGTGGTGACATAGATAGACATCCAATCCTACAGCAGCTAGTTGCTCGGCCTTAGTCTTGGGCTGATCTCAAACTTCAATCAACCCCTTCGTACTTCGATCCAATCAATTGATCGATCAAGAGGCTAATCTCTTTTGTTTGGGCCGGTAGCTAAAAGAAAGTCCTCGCTTTCTCTTGAACAAGGGAAGGGCGTAGCGTTAAATCTGCCTCGCCTTTCAGAGGTTTGGAACCCTTCTATTGAGTACCAATTGGGAATCTAATCTGACTTCTAAAACGGAAGTGAGCACAGGTGAGAGGACCCCACTTTCCTGCATCCCTCTCCCCACGAGCAGAACACTAGAGATGCACAGCACGTGGGCCTTATCTAACGAACGACGACTTTTGATTCTTCACTTCAAGGAGTAGAGTCGCTGCCCAACCATACCTATATAAAAGAAAAAGAATCGATCACTAGGTCCCGAGCAATTCTACCTTCTTTACATTATCCAACGCTCATGCGTCCCCTTTCTCCCACTCTTTTAAAGCTTTCAATAAAGCCTTCAACGCTGTGGAAGTAGCAACCGGTCTGTTGGAATGTTCCTGCATAAGTTGTCTGATCCATAAAAAAAAGCTTTTCTGGGGACGCGCTGTTCAAGTCGAGTTCCTTATTGTCCCTTCCAAGACATCCCTTCTAACTTCCCTATTTCCAAAGGAAGAAAGAAAGGTCGAAAGCTCTCTTTTGAGAGCCTCTTTTGTTGGGCTCGGCGGCCCCAATCGCAAGGCTAAATTGATATCCCCCATAGCCTGTTCAGCATGAGGAATGGCTGGCGGAGCATCAGGATTTCCTTGATCCATTCTCAAGATCTTAGCCCCCCTACCAACTCGCTCACGGTGACATTAGGCACTACCTCATTTGGGCTAGAAATAATATAACTGTCCATAAAACAAATCATTGTTGTGTTTTCGGTCTCGTTGAATAAAATGCAAACGAAATGACTTACTAGCCACAGTAATCCCCGACACAACCTACATTCACAAACGATAGTTGTTTAGAAATTTCTCCAAAATTGAGACTATCATGTAATGATACGTATTATGTGAGGTTTTGGGATTCTTATAGTTTCTATTATATAATAATTGGAATCATAGAGAAAAGAAAATGATAAAACAAAAAGGACAAAGGAAAATGAATTGAATCTCACTCATTTTCAGGTAAGATTTACTTAGCTCGCTCCTTGCTCGCGGAGCGGCATACCAATAAAAAGAAAAGCCTTATCGGATTGGAATCGATGACTTAAGCCTCTTTCTTAAGGGCCTTTAAAGACCGGCCATTATTGGACTCTTCTTATTTATGCTTTTTTTTTCACAGGGCTTGGATCGAGGAAAGCAGGCTTGACAGGCCCGAGTCTTCATTTGTAGGACTTTGTGGGATGGGCCTGTGCATGTAGGCTTGGGTCTTCTTAACGTGCGTCATTTGACGACTCAGTGCATGGATGTCACGAGTCCATTGGCATAGGCTTAGGCCTATTTTGTAAGTGGGCAGTCTTTGGCAGGCCTGGAGATTCAATTAAGGGGAGCAGTCTAATAAATCGACTATTGGTGGCATCACGCTATCTTAGATTAGGGATGATAATTCAATATATTGGAAAGACGCTAGGCAAAAAGGTTAGTAAGAATAAGAATTATTAGATTTCCTGTATCGGAGAGAGAAGCTGAGTCGGGATGAGGGAATTGTTTCTATGCTTTTCTCAGATAATGCGGGTGCAAGAGTGAAGCTATCGCCTGGTTCAACCAACCGTCAGTCCTGGTGCCTTTCTACTGATTTGACCGCTTTTTATTGTTAATCCGGGTTCACCTTGGCCCTCGCCCCAGAGTTCTTAAGAAGACTCTGGTGGTGCATGTGTATGATAGGGCCCCCCATAAGCGCCAAAGATCGGTGATGTTGTCATGATAAGTGTGGGAAGTCGATAGTGTACTCGATGATTGAAGGACCTATCGACTTGCATTAACTTCCCGTGGCTAGTAGGGGTAACTTTAATGTAATTGCGGATCCATTACAAAAAACTTGAGGGTGGGCCTCCCGACTTCAATGCCTTTATTGAAGTGATGAGCTTTGAAGATATGATTTTCTCGTTTGGATTATTTGATTGGGCTTTCAATGACAGCAAATTGACTTGGAGCAATAATCAAACCGGTCAACATTGTATCTGGGCCAGACTAGATAGAATCCTTTTGAATGGGGACTGCCCGCTTCTATATAAAAGCTATTTTGCTTCCACCAGAGTCGACCATTTGCCGTCAGTATCCTCTGATCACTCTTCTCTAGTAATCTCCTTATAAGATTATAATACTCGCAGGCCTGGGGTCTTTCATTTCCAAAGAATGTGGATTCGGCATTCTTATTTTCACATTGATCTCAACCATGCTCGGTAAATCCTTTTCAAGTCTTCTCCAGGAGGATTGACTCAACAAATAAACCACTGAATTGGCGAACTATTTCAAAATATAGAAATGCCAAAAATGAAGAAGGAAAATTTGCTCTTGAACAGAGTTGGTCTGCTGATAAGAAAATGGAGTTAGATTCGGCCAAGAGTAACCTTGAAAAACTTCTGCTTTATGAAGAAAGATAAAGAATAAGCACCTTGAACCAAATTCAGAACTTGTCTTTATATGGCAGGAAGCTCTAAATTTATTTCATACATTACTTTCTTCTCAAGGTTCGGTGCTTGAAGATAAGATCCTTGAGACCATCCCCTCTCTAGTCACAGAGGAAGATAATAAGATGCTTACGAGCCCTCCTAATATGGAAGAAGTTCAAAAGGCAATTTTTAGCATGTCGGCGCGCACTAACCCAAAAAAAGGTCTCCCCTATCCTTTAAAGCCATCAGGCTTTCCGGATTCTTTTTATATAGAAAATATTGTTGGGATTTCAAAAGGCATCATTTGGAGTTGCAAAACTCCAAAGGGATAGAGGTTTTCCCCTCTCTCCCGTAGGATATTCTGAGCACAAAATAATGTTAAAACGACAATCGTTATTGAGTGGTTAAAGTATTCTATTGGTGTCAAATAGAGCATTAATGGGGGTGAAAAGGGTAAAACCTTTAATATCCCATTACTATCTCTGATTGAGCTGTGGCAGCCCCTGATGGGGTCATAAGTCACGTCTCAATTCCTGGTTGGAACCCAGGCGCCCCCCTCCGGACTGACTCGTGATGTCCGATAAGGTGAGTGGAATGAGCCTCGGAGGTTCGGTCTGATTGTTAAATCAGTCAGATATCCATCCGGTGCCATTCCTGGCGGGATCTGTTAGAACAGATCAACGACAAGTCCGTTAACCATATTTCCTTTTGATGGTCTGGACTGTCCTTTGTTCCAACCATGAGATCCTCTTAAAGGATTCTACTGTGTGAATTCTTCCTAATTATTCAGACGGTACCAGTTTCGTGTAGTATAAAAGGGAATATGCTGCTTTGATAATGAAATGTTATCAAGGGGACGTCTCGTGGAGAGCCCCGACTGAATGTTAACAAGAATGAGTGTTGCTATGATACAGTTAGAATAATGTATTCTCCTAATAATTCAAACGGTACCAGTTTCGTTTAGTATAACACGGAATATGGTGCTCTGATAGTAAGTGATCAGGAGGGTATTTCGAAAGA
>NW_025891489.1:0-1588 GCF_002878395.1 Capsicum annuum
GATTGGTTGTCGATCATGCTTGATCTCTCTCATTTTATTCTGTCTGAATGTTACTAGTTAGCTTTAATTCTTCGACATTAGAAACTATTTTGCTGGTCTCATATTCAATGTTGCTTTGTAGTTCATAGAGTAGGAGAGTAAAATCTTTACGTATTTTTGAAATGCAAAAAAATGTTCAAAGAATAGATATTAGGAAGCCTGTTCGCATATCTTTTTTGCTCAAACGCAGGAAATTTTTATAAATAAGAACTTGAATGTAATTTTCTTCTGACTTGCCACTCTCGATGTACAATAGTCTTATTTGATTCTAAAGTTTATTTTAAAATATGAGAGTGGACCATAGGGATGAATTATGTTTTCTTCATGGCTAATTCAATTTGCTGTAATTGACTCATAAGAACAAATTAAAGTTTGATGGGCTAATGTTTCTTTCCTTTCTTGCTTTTCTTGTTCGTATATAAGTTGTGGCATCTTGTCTCATGATTAAATTACCTAAAATTGGGTTTATGTAGTGTTTTAATCTCATTTGTTTGTTAACCCAGTGGTAACGAAGGCGTTAAGATTTTAGCCTTGCTTTTCTTGAAGTTTTAGCTATCGTATTCCTTGCCTAAAGTGATTAAGTCTTTAATTTTGTATGTTTGGCATTCTGGAATTTGAACGTTGCTTGTGATCCATCATTTATGTAGTATGATCCAGGAGTTGTAACTCTTTTTTGTGACATGCTTAATTGGGTCCTTTTGTGGCATCAAAGTGATAAATTATTTTCTTTATTTCGCTAAAGACCATAAGAATTTCTTGTTGAAGCTGTATTTCCTCCTGTAGTTGAAATTTCTTTAATTGATTATGAACATTTTCTTCAAACATTATAGACTTTTTCTCCTGTGGCATTTTTACCTGTGTATGAGTGTATTTGAATGAAGCAGGAATGCTATAGCTTATTAATTGTTAAAATCTTGGACGTATGTTAATTTCTTTGCATGCACCCCCGTTGGAGTTCAAATGGGCCTTTCTCCCTTTGCATTTCATAAATGGGCCAATGAGGCCTATCCTTCCGAGTTAAGCCCAAAAGTAAATCCAAGAATCCATCACATGGCGTATGGATACGAGGAATCGAAAGAAGAATGGGTTAAAGTTCCATCTTTGAAGCGGCAAAGGGGACTTGAAAATCTCATTATTTCTTCTTTATTGATTTATTTATCCATTGTTTCCATTATTTATTTATTTACTTATTTATATTTTGGTTTATTTAGTGACTTATTTATTTATTTATTCATTTGGGCATCGAAGCCAAAGTTGTAAATTTAAAATAGGTTGAGCGAGACTCGAGCCAAAAAGGGCTCGAAAACATAAAATTAAGACAGGTGAAAGATGGGTCAAAAACCTAACTAGATTAGGACAGGGTCGATGGTTTGGGCTTAAAATCCTAAATCACTACTTCTCCCCTTTCCCTTTTGTCTATTTGCTTACTTGTTTTACGTGTGTTTTGGGAACCTAGTAAAATCCTTAGTCAAGTCGCTAAAAAACTGGTTTTGCATAAACACCAAAATATTCCTAAAATCGCTTTTCTTTTCAAAAAATAAACTTTTTC
>NW_025891490.1:0-1446 GCF_002878395.1 Capsicum annuum
ATTATGGCAACAAATTGTATATCTATTGTATTAGATAACCTATCTGTAGTAATAGATATACCATCTGTTGTAACAAATGGACCATTTGTGCAACATATAATCTATCTGTTGCAACAGATTGGTTATCTATTCCATCAGATGTCTACAACTGATGCAACAGATGGACCATTTATTGGGGGACCACTTTTTTTATTGATCATCATATATATACTTTCATTAATCCAAATTGGTGATTTTTTTATTATATAAATAAAAAATAAATTTAAAAATAAAAATGATGAAAAGTCAAAACTTGTCACCTAAGTAGTATTAACATCAATTATACAAATTAAATAACCATTTTTTATGATTATAAATTGTGTTTATCATCATATACTTTAATTAATCCAGAGTGGTGACTTTTTTATTCTATAATAAAAAATTAAAAAACATATTTTAAAAAAATGATGAAAAGTCATGACTTGTCGCCTATTTAATATTAACATCAGTTGTTAAATAACCATTTTTTATGGTTATAAATTGTGTTTATCATTTATTTTCTTATTATTTATTTACGAACCATTTTTTATATTAAATAATCGAAAAGTCATGACTTTTCACCCTCTCAATAACAATAACCTTTTTTTATTAAGAATCGTTGTTGCAACATATGATCCATCTATCGCAATAGATTAACCATCCATTACAACATATGGTCCATCTGTTGCCACAAACGCTTAATGCCTACCTCCAACCGTCCACATGTTGAGAATAAGAAATAATCATAATAAAAATTAAATATTAAATACGAATTAAAAATTGAAAGTCGACCAAATTATTACTATTGTTGTTGTTGTTGTTATTGTTGTCGTTGTCATTGTAGTCGTCGCCGTCATCTTCGTCGTCATCGTCGTCATCGTTGTTGTTGTTGTCAACCAGTCAATCGTCATCTGGCAGCAGCAGGGCCCTCTTTTGTCTGGCTCTCATGGCGCCCAACTCCCACTGGAGTTTATGAATCTATCTTTCAAGTTCCTGAAAGGAGTTGCGCAAAATAACCTTGTCCAAATACGGATCATCCATACCTAGAAGTAAAGTTATGTATAATTACATCCCTTAATTAAATAAAATAGGTGACTTTTTCGAATATGTAAATTAAAAAAATGGATCTAAATACAACATTTTATCTTTATGGTATTTCAGAAAGAAAAGAAAATTGCTTTAAAATAAATCTAACATAGGGATAATCTGTTGCAAAATATATTCTATCTGTTTGATAATTTACAACATATTGACAATCTGTTACAACAGGTGTATATATCTATTTAATTATTTCCAACATCTAAGTCATATGTTGCAACAAATTGATCATCTGTTGTAACAAATGTCTATAATTGTTTGATAGTTTTAATAGATGTGTCATCTGTTGTAATAGATTAGTTATCTGTTTATTCAAATTAAGCCATAGAG
>NW_025891491.1:0-1211 GCF_002878395.1 Capsicum annuum
GATGAGAATTGATATTCTTGATGAACTGAAAGTGATTGACAAATTATATGATGACTCACATGTGTTATTGTACTTATTTCATCCTCTCATGATTATGATGATTTTCTTCGGGCTATATGAGTCTTTCATACATCCTGCATATTTCTTATAAATATTTATGATGATGATGTTTATACAACTACATACACCCCCATATACTCGGTTTCTTTCCATGGTACTGACCCACATCTTCGGATGTGGTCTGCATTTTCTTGGAATATAGGTTCAGGTGCTCAGTTCCAGCTTCGATAGTGATTCTTTGGGCACACTGTTCATCCTCTGTTGTGGTAATTCCTCATGTTCCGAGGATGTGATGTCTGATATTGGTTTCACGAAATTGTTTACATTTGATAACTGAGTATGAGTCAGTTGGGGCATGTCTCAATGGCTCGCTGGTTTTATTAATTTTCTTAGAGGCTTGTCAGACTAGTATAGATTTGGGAGTTGACTAATAAGTCGTATTTTGTTATCTTTCTGAAATTCTTTTATTCTTAGATGATGATTACTCTGTTGATATTTGAGGGTTATTTATAGAAACCCCATTGATTTGCGTTGAACTGGATGAAAATGGCTCAAAGGGTTAGCTTGGGGCTACTCATATCCTCAAGCACCGTGTGATGTTCCGAGACCTATTTTCTGAGGCGTTACAGTGAGCCCGTCATAAAATCAATTTGGTGCTCAATTCCCCGAAGTGGGGGCAATCCTTGTGGAAGTTCTTTGGGAAATACATCTTTATAATCCTGCAACACATAAGAAATCTAAGGAGAAATAAAAGAATTAGTAGGGTTAGTGTTAAAACAATGAGCCAAAAGTAACATAGGTGTGTCCTCATCATGATCCACGAAGAGTTCCTTCTTTCTAACCAACATCACCATGTTTTCCTTCCCCTTTGATGTTGAGGAAGCTTCGAATACCCCTACTGCCCCACTTATGGGTTCCCCTCTTTTTTCTTTCTTTTCAGATTTTTTTCTATTTTTCTTCAATTCTCTCATCTTTTGATGCCACTCAATTACTTGGGAAGGCAAAAGAGGATGAAGTATGACCTTTCGACCATCCTTCTCAAGTGTATATCGATTGGACCTCCCATCGTGTTTGGTAGACCTATCATATTTCCAAGGTCTACCTAACAACAAGTGACACGCTTGCATTGGTATCACATCACAAAGCACTTC
>NW_025891492.1:0-2332 GCF_002878395.1 Capsicum annuum
TTGTGTACACGACCTATCGTTGAGTCACCCTTATTTTAGGAGGGGGAGCCGTTGGCTGGTATGGAGTAGGTGGAAAGCAAAGCAGCCACTATCGACCGTACACTCCCCCGAAGAGCCTTGTTAGTAAACCCCAGCCTAGGTCAGCCTTTAGGTCATACTTATGTGCATCATTTTGAGACCTAGCGGAGCCTACTTGATCGTTTATAGGAGACTCACCTCTAAAGTATCCCTACGTGCTAAATGTTCCATCTACGAGGGTAACATGGTCACTTGACAGATCGATTTAGCAAAAATATGTGTTAGAAGTAAAGGGTGTAGGCAATGAAAAGTCAAAAAAAAAAAAGGGTGAGTCAAAAAGAGTGTTTCGTAGTCTTTGAGTTCTTTATGGCTTTTGATTTTTTTTCACAATTCAAAAATTCAAAAAAAAAATTACCTTTCGCACTCATGTTCTCAAAAACATCAAAAAGATTTTTCTTTTATTCCTTTACCATGCATTTATAATACAAAATTTTCAAAAAGATTTTTTTTTCAAATAGGAGCTTTTTATAAAAAGAAAATTAAAGAAAAAATGGTAGAAATTTTGTACATTTCATAAAATGAGAAAAAAAAATTCTTTCATAGTTGTTGGTGCCATTTTATGTTTAGTGTCAAACTGAAAAATCAAAAAGATTTTATTTACATTGTTCATCCTCTCTCTTTGGTCATGTCTCTTAAGTCAGGGTTTAGTTCATTATTTAATCCTTAATTGTCCAATCTGGACGAACTACACACCCCTGATTCTCCTCTCTCGGGAGTGAGATACGTAGGCAGCCTATTGTTGGTTATTTCCTTGATTATGGGTTATGTGATGAAATAATATCTGATTAAGGATTAAAATTGGTTATTTGGGGAATGGAATTGAGAAGTTAATAAAATAGTGAATATAGATCAAATTTGGTTTATTGTTGTTTAATTCGGGATAAGCATGAATGTTGTTGGAACGTGATGGATTTATGATATGTTGAAATGGATAGGAAATATAGGTTCGGGTAGGCAAAATCTAGGAGTGATGGGTTGATTGAATGCTTTGAATTTTTAAATGTGTTTTTTGAACGTTTTTCTAGTTAGCTTGTTTAATTCAGATGTATTTATTAGACCAGAGAATGCCCCGAGGTATTAGTGTTCATTTGCCGGTGAATGCCCCAAAGTATTTTGTACCTGGAGGACATTCGTGAAGAAGGCCTGAGGCAACGGGTAAAGTACGAGACCATAGTTCAAGATTAGTGCAGGTTAGAACAGGATTTATTTTTCGCATATTTTTTTATTTTTGGATTGTATAATTGGACTGAACACTATCTTTTAGATTTTTTTTATTTCGTGTGTTTGATTGATTGCTTTATGTATTTTTTGTGTGGTTTATACATTTTTAATGTCAAATTAGCCGATATGCTCCACCAAGCGACCGTGGTCGAACCAAGAAATTGAGGGGTGCCTAACACCTTCCCTTCGGTCAACAAGATTCTTTAGCCGGAATCTCTGTTTGCGGATCAGTTTTAGAGTCAAAACCGTTTTGAAAAAGGATTTTCAAAGGTTACTTGACACACCCTATTTATGCCAAGTGGCTACTCTGAGTTTTGAATATAAAAGTCCTTTTCGAAATAAATCTTCTTCTTTTGTCACTTAGTAATAAAAACCCTTTCAAACTTAAAATTATTTCTTGTTGGAGTTAAAAAAAGGGGTGTGACAACTCTGGCGAGTCCACTGGGGATTTTTCAGAATTCGAGCTTATTTAGGAGTTGTATCGGCATAATTTGGCACTATAGGAGTATAGACATTTTGTTTGTGGTGTTTTGTGTTGTTTTTTTATCATTGTTGAGTGCCAACGTGCTATTTGTTTACAGTTTTTATCCTATGTGTTATCGCTTTATATTTGGCATCATGTGCATAACCCGAGTTAATTTTTTTTGCAACAAGTTATGTAGTACACGTTGTGTACACGACCTATCGTTGAGTCACCCTTATTTTAGGAGGGGGAGCCGTTGGCTGGTATGGAGTAGGTGGAAAGCAAAGCAGCCACTATCGACCGTACACTCCCCCGAAGAGCCTTGTTAGTAAACCCCAGCCTAGGTCAGCCTTTAGGTCATACTTATGTGCATCATTTTGAGACCTAGCGGAGCCTACTTGATCGTTTATAGGAGACTCACCTCTAAAGTATCCCTACGTGCTAAATGTTCCATCTACGAGGGTAACATGGTCACTTGACAGATCGATTTAGCAAAAATATGTGTTAGAAGTAAAGGGTGTAGGCAATGAAAAGTCAAAAAAAAAAAAGGGTGAGTCAAAAAGAGTGTTT
>NW_025891493.1:0-8519 GCF_002878395.1 Capsicum annuum
AGAGCTTTGCAACAGTAGTTGTATCTTCAACAACAACGACACCAAAGTTTAAATAAAACTTTAACAATGTTTCATTGCAGGTATCTCCAATCCTAGCTTTGGAATAGAAGTATGAGAAGTATGAAATCAAATATATGGTACGATCTTTGTACAACAACCGAAATTATGTGAAGACCGAGATTCCATTCAAAACAGGAAATACTATAAGTTCATCTTAGTTGACATCAGCTCTATTGAAATAGAGGACAAATTAAGTGATGAAAAAGATCTTGATAGTATTGCGTATTCGAAATTTACTATCAAAATTTTTTTAACCCCATTTGAATGGAAAGTAGACCATGTGCATATGCATATTAATCTTTTGAGAGAACATAGGCCTCAAACCTTCAACTGACACAATTATAAATCTGCATGGTTTAATTTTCTATACTTACAACCTACTACACATACATGGTTTGTAAAGTATAGTCCTGAATTAGCAAAATCTGTTATCCCAAGATGGTTCTACGAATGGTGGAATTATTTTGGAGGTAATCAAAATATTTTGCCAAAGATATTTCAGAAAAATTCGATCAATTTCAAATTGATCAAGATATTTCTACTTTACCAGAACACATTAAATTGTGTAAATATTTTATTCAAAAAGAATTTCTTATATTATTAGTTGGACTTTCACCATTCATGAATTTGACAGGATCAAATATTGTCCAATGAGGTCATTATTAAAGGATGGTCCTGCTCGAAAGGATTCATCGAAGTTCCCCCAGAATACTCCAACTAAAAAATCACCCTCAAAGAGTGAATTAAAAAAGGCTAAAAAAGGTCCTATCAGAAATTGATAGCGACCCGAATGAAGTTGCTGTAATGAAATTATTAGATGAAGCTTCATTGTAAAGTGGTAACAATGGTGATATGTTAAAACCACGCGATTTAGCACAGTCTTCCATGTACCCATTCTATTATTAATCCTAATTAAGTTTGTTAAAAACTGGATTATTTAGTCCCTTAGATAGAGACTCAAAGAGTCGGAATTATCCAAAAGGTGAGAACAGAGAATCAAAGAGTCAAAATTATTCTTGATTAATCACATAGTGAGGGACTCAACTACCATCTTCAGAATGAAAAAAGTTTGTGGTAGAAAGAAATAAGGAAAAGGTTGCTTTATTAAAATCCACCAACACATTGGTCTACATTGAGGGGCCAGCAAAGAGATAAGGAAATCACAAAGTAGTTAATCAGAAGGAAGCAAAAGGATTCCCTTTTTTTTATTTTATCCGCTCAAGTCTATATAAAGGCTTCAGATTATCTTTTGTAAGGCATCAAAAAAATTTCATATTAAATTTTCTCTTAGTCTTTCATCATCTTTGTAAACAATGTGGAGTTTTTGTTCTCAGTTAATGTAAACCAGTTTTTGTGAGTAATATTTTTTCCTATTTAAATATTTACTTAATATACTTGTGATCCTATTTATGGTATCAGGTCATACCAGATATTTGATTTTATATTTCTCATACTCCTTATCCAAGAGAATTATTTAGTCAAGCCTATCTCTTTGGCGATCGGAGCATCCCAGTGTGGTCCATTTGGGTGGGTGGGGCAATTTGAGTGGTCAAATGGGAAAAATGATGAGAATAGGGTATTTTCTAGACAAATTGGTGTGTATAGCCCACGGTTCCTGGGGTGGGTTTGGGGTTCGGGCGTGTTGTGGGCTGAAAATCTACCTGGACATACCAGAGAGATTGGGGAGCATCCCAGTGTGGTTTGTTTGGGTGGGCGGGGACATTTGGGTGGTCAAATGGGTAAAATGTGCGAACGGAGTATTTTCGAGACAAATCGGTGTGCTATAGCCCATAATTCCTGGGGTGGACCCAGGGTTCGAGCGTACTGTGGGCCAAAAATTGACCTGGGTATGCCAGATAGGTTGGGGAGCATCCCAGTGGGATCCGCTTGGGTGGGAGGGGCTATTTGGGTGGTCAAATATGCAAAACGGCATGAACGGGAAATTTTCTAGCCAAATTAATATTCTATAGCCCACGGTTCCTTGGGTGGGCTCGAGGACCAGGCATTTTGTGGGCCAAAAATTGACTTGGGCATGCCAGAAGGGCTGGGGAGCATCCGAGTATGGTCCGTTTGGGTGGGAAATACCATTTTTGTGGTAAAAAGTGCAAAACAGCATGAACGGGGTATTTTCAGGCTAAATCGGTGTGCTATAGCCCATGGTTCTTAGGGGGCCCAGGTACCGAGCGTGTTGTGGGCTAAAAATTAAGTTGGGCATGCCAGGGAGGTTGGAGAGCATTCCAGTATGGTATGTTTTGGTGGACAGGGCCATTTGAGTGATCAAATGGGTGAAAGGCATGAACGGGGTATTTTCTGGCCAAATCGGTTTGCTATAGCCTACGGTTACAAGGTGGGCCCGAGGTACGGATGTGCTGTTGGCCAAAAATTGACCTGGACATACTAGGGAGCATCCCAGTATGGTCCATTAGGGTGGGTGGGGCCATTTGAGTTGTCAAAAAGGAAAAACGGTACGAACGAGGCATTTTCGGGATAAATCGGTGTCCTTAGGCCACGGTTCTTGGGGTAGGCCTGGGGTCCGTGTGTGTTGTAGGTTAAAAATCTACCTAGGAATCATAGAGAGGTTTGGGAGCATCCCAGTATGGTTCTTTTGGGTGGGATAGGTCATTTGGATGGTCAAATGGGAAAACAACATGAACGGGGCATTTTGGGGCCAAATCGGAGTGCTATATCCCATAATTTCTGGGTGGGCCCGGGGTCCGGGTGTGTTATGGTCCAAAAGTTGACCTGGGCATGTGAGGGAGGTTTTGGAGCATCCCATTGTGGTCCTTTTGGGAGGGAAAGGCCATTTGGGTTGTCAAATGGGCAAAACGGCACGAATGGGGCATTTTGGGCCAAATCAGTGTGTTATAGCCCACGATTCTTAGGGTGGGCCTAGTTTTTGGGTGTCTTAAGGGGATTGAAGAGCATCCTAATATGGTCTATTTTTGTGGGCGGGGCCATTTCAGTGGTCAAACGGGCAAAACAGCGTGAAATGAGACATTTTTAGGCTAAATCTATGTGCTATAGCCCATGGTTCCTGGGTGGGCCCGGGGTCCAAGCGTGCTGTGGGCCAAAATTTTACCTGGGCATGCCAAAGAGGTTGGGGAGCACCCAGAGTGGTCTTTTTGGGTGGGCAGGTCCATTTGGGTGGTCAAATAGGCAAAACGGCAGGAACGGGGCATTTTTAGACCAAATTAGTGTGCTGTAGCCCATGGTTCCTAAGGTGGGCATAGGGTTCGAGTGTGCTGTGGGTTAAAAATTGACTTAGAATCCTGTGGAGGTTGGGGAGACTCCCAGTGTGGTCTGTTTGGGTGGGATGGGCCATTTAGGTGGTCAAACGAGCAAAACAGGGCATTTTCGATCCAAATCGGTAGGTTATAGCCCACGATTCCTAGGGTGGGCCCAGGATCCGGCCATGTTGTGGGATGAAAATTGACCTGGGCATGTTAGGAAGGTGAGGGAGCATCCCAATATGGTCTGTATATATGGTCGGGGCCATTTGGGTTGTCAAACGGGCATAACAACATGAACGGGGAATTTTCAGGCTAAATCGATAAGCTATAGCCCACGGTTCTTGTGGTGGGCCTAGTGTTTGGGCGTGTTGTGGGCCAAAAATTGACCTGTGCATGCCAGGGAGGTTGGGGAGCATCCCAGTATGGTCTTTTTGGGTGGGCGAGTCTATTTGGATGGTTATACCGGCAAAACGGCACGAACGGGGCATTTTAGGGCAAAATCAGCAAGCGAAACGGCATGAATGGGGCAATTTTGGGCCAAATCAGTGTGTTATAGCCCACTGTTCCTGGGGTGGAACAGGGTTCCGAGTATGTTGTGGGCCAAAAAATGACTTGGGTGTGCCAGAGAGGTTGGGGAGCATCCCATTGTGGTCCATTTGGGTGGGCGGAGCCATTTGTATGGTCAAATAGGAAAAACAACATGAACGGGGTGATTTCAGGCTGAATCGGTGTGTTATTTCCAATGGTTCCTGGGGTGGGCCTGGGTTCCGAGCGTACTGTGGACCAAAAATTGACCTGGGCATGCTAGGGAGGTTAGGGAGAATCCCAATGTGGTCAGTTTGGGTGGACGAGGCCATTCGGTAGTTCAAACAGGTGAAACAGTTGGAAATGGGCATTTTTGGCCCAAATAATGTATTGTAAGCCTCGGTTCCTAGGGTAGCCTGGGATCTGGGAGTGTTGTGTGTCAAAAATTGACCTAGCCATCTCAGGACGGTTGGGAAGCATCCTAGTATGGTCCATTTGTATGGGCGGGGCCATTTGGGTGGTCAAACAGGCAAACTAATTCGAACGGGGTATTTTCGGGCCAAATCGGTGTGCTATACCCCACGATTCCTGGGGAAGACCCGGGGTCCAGGCGTGCTGTGTGGAAAAAAATAACCTGGGCATATCAGGGAGGTTAGGGAGCATCCCAATGTGGTCCGTTTGGGTGGGAAAGGCCATTTGGGCGGTTAAACGGATGAAACGGTATAAATGGGCATTTTCGGGCCAAATTGGTGTGCTATAGCTTGTGGTTCCTGGGGAGGGCTTGGGCTCCGGGCGTGTTATGGGCTAAAAATAGGCCTGGGCGTACCAGGGGGGGTAAGGAGCATCCCAGTGTGGTCCGTTTGGGTGGGCGGGACCATTTGTGTGGTCAAATGGGTGAAACGGCGTGAAATAGAGCTTTTTTAGGACAAATCGGTGAGCTATAGCCTACGGTTCCTGGGGTGGTCCCAGAGTCCAAGTGTGCTGTGGGCCAAAAATTTACCTGGGCATGCCAGAGATGTTGGAGAGCGCCCCAGTGTGGTCTGTTTGGGTGGGCAGGGCCATTTGGGTGGTCAAATGGGCAAAACGGCGTGAACGGGGCATTTTTAGGCCAAATTGGTATGCTGTAGCCCACAGTTCCTGGGGTGGGCCTAGGGTCCGAGCGTGTTGTATGCCAAAAATCAACTTGGGCGTGCCTGGGAAGTTGGGGAGCATCCCAGTATGGTCCGTTGGGTTGGGCGGGACCATTTGGGTGGTCAAATAGGAGAAATATCACGAATGAGGAAATTTCGAGCCGAATAGGTGTGCTATAGCCCACGGTTCCTGGGTGGGACTAGGTGTGCTATAGGCCAAAAATTAACCTAGGTATACCAGGATATGTGGGAGTATCCCAGTGTGATCAATTTGGGTGGGCGGGGCCATTTGGGTGGTCAAACGAGCGAAACAGCACGAACGAAGCATTTTTGGATTGAGTTGGTGTGCAATAGACTATGATTCCTGGTATGGGCCCAGTATTTGGGTGTGTTATGTGTAAAAAATTGACTCAGGCGTGCCAGGGAGGTTGGGGAGCATCATAGTATGGTTTGTTTGGGTGGGCGAGGCCACTTGGGAGGTCAAATGGGCGAAATGGCACGAATGGAGCATTTCTTGGCCAAATCGGTGTGCTATAGCCCACGATTCTAGGGTGGGCCAGGGGTTCGGGCGTGTTGTGCACCAAAAATTGACCTGGGCATGCTAAGGAGATTGGGGAGCATCCCATTGTGCTTTTTTGGGTGGGCAGGTCCATTTGAGTGGTCAAATGGGTGAAACGACGCGAATGGGGAAATTTTAGGCTAAACCAATGTGCCATAGCCCACAGTTCCTAGGGTGGGCTCGGGGTTCGGGCGTGCTGTAGGCTAAAAATTAGCCTGGGTATGCCAGAGGGATTAAGAAGTGTCCCAGTCTGGTTCGTTTGGGTGGTCAAATGGGTGAAACAGCGCAAACGGGGCATTTTGGGGCAAAATCGGTGTGCTATATTGCCCACGGTTCCTAGGGTTGGCCGAGGGACCGGGCGTTCTGTAGATCAAAAATTGACCAGAGCATTTCAGGGAGGTTGGGGAGCATCCCAATGTGGTCCGTTCGGGTGGGCGAGGCCATTTGGGTGGTTAAACGGGCAAGACGGCATGAACAGTATATTTTTGGGCTAAATCGGTGTGCTATAGCCCACGTTTCCAGGGGAGGACCTAGGGTTCGAACATGTTGTGGGCCAAAAATTAACCTGGGCATGCCATAGAGGTTGGGGAATATCCCAGTAAGGTTCGTTTGGGTGGACGGGGCCATTAAGGTGGTCGAATAGGCGAAATAGGGCATTTTCAGGCCAAATTGGTGTCCTATTGCCTACGATTCCTGGGGTTGGCCCAAGTTTCGAGTGTACTGTGGGCTAAAAATTGACCTAGGCATGCCAAGGATGGTGGGGAGCATAAAAATATGGCCCGCTTGGGTGAGAGGGGTCATTTCACTACCAAACATTACCCCTTTGGAAATAGTTCGAAATTCATTTCAATAGGTATAAAAACCATTGCCATAGAGCTAACACAACGGTTTAGGCATTGCATATGTGGGAGTTGGGATAGGCCTATTGCAACAACATTTGCAACGGTTCATCAAACCGTTGCAATAGGTAAATCTATTGCAACATTTTTGTCAAGTCCTATTGCAACAGTTCAAATTATCTATTGCAACAGTTCTTAACTGTTGCAACACAGTCTATTGCAACGGTTACTAAACGTTGCAATACAGTCTATTGCAATGGTTTCTAATCTTTGTAATAGACTTTATTGCAATAGTTGAGAGATATTGTAGTAGATGCTATTGTAACGATGAAGAACCATTGCAATAGATCCAATTGCAACGACAAAAAGGCATTGCAATAGATTCAATTGCAACGGCAAAAGGGTGTTGCAATAGCCCTATTGCAACAATTATTGATCATTTGCAATGGTTTTTCACTACCTATTGCAACGGTTTTTGACACCTATTGCAACGATTTTTGTATCTTTTACAATATTTTTTTGCCACCTATTATTACAGCTAGTTTAAATACCAATATATATATATAGAGAGAGAGAGAATTATATTAATACACAATTATATATACACATCACAAAAAAATCTTTCATTAATAATTCAAATTAAAATATTCAACAAACTAGTAATCTAAATCCAAAATAAAAATATTAAAGTTAAACGGTCATTAGTTTTCCCATAAAGTATCAAGTTCGAGTGGCGCTAAGTTTCACAAAATTCAATATAAAAAAGATCGATAATAAAATATCTATCAATAATTCAAAAATTTTCTCAAGTAAGGTCAATTTCTTCATCACTTTCTTCATCTCCTCCTTTATTTTGAACATCTATAAAAAGAGAAAAAATAATCTCAATTAGTACTTAAATGAAAACATATTTAATTTCAATTAGAACATAAAAGAACATCTATAAATAGAGCATAAACTCAAAAAACGCTACCAAATCTTGGTTGATTCATACTTGAATATTTTTTATTTAAAATGATAGAGAAAATTTCAAGAGTTATTGAGGAAACCTTGATATACAATGATTGGCCTGCATTACTTTGGATTCAAGGCCCTTCTACACCTAAGTGAGATCAATGATTATGCCAGTTTCACCAAAAAATGAAAAGCTGCAGAAACGTGCCATTCCATGTCTATGTAAGGTGATCAGTCCAATCTTAGCTTTAACAGGTTTTCATGGTTCTTCCAAAATTACAAGTGTCATTCCATGTATCTCCAGAAACGTTAACTGTAATGCATAAGTTACATTCTTTAAGCATTTAGCTATTAGTAATTAAAAATTCTTTTCTAATGTAAATTTTATTCTTTTCTAATGTAAATTTTTTTCTTTCTTTTCTTTCCACAACTTTAGTAACTAAAACACAGGAGGAAAACTATGAGCACACATCTGGAAGAAAATAAAAAGTATGACTTCTCAATGACTCCTTATAGGCTTATCATCTGGGAATCGAAGAACGTCTCCTCCTTACTGCCTACAACGAGAAAGAAATATTTTCGACTCTCAGATAAAAGATCCAATCAAATTACATAGCTGTACAGATAAACAATATGCAGGAAGATAATCCAGCACTAAGGCCTGATATGCATACTCAAAATAAATGTATCTAACAGAGATAAAGAGAAATGCAATTGGTTGGGAGAATTCATTAGTAAACTCCTGCGGCTTGGATCTTTAATGTGTAAATAGTAAGATATACAAAAATATGAATGATTTTCAAGCAATACAGCTATTATTAGGTAGATGATCAATAACACAAGGTGATGAGAAGGAATACTTTACAAGGGTAGATGTACTCTAAATGAATAGAATAGAATTTCGAGAAGGCTGAATGCAACTAGCAATATCAAACTAGTTGTATAACATTTTTCTTCTGCTATCAACAATGAAGAAGGATTTTCTATGGGGTCCACGAGGTGTATATGAAAACTAACAGAGACATTTGGAGCCCTACACCACCTCAGGACTCAGATACTCAGCTGATACAGGAAGAAACTAAATTCTTTAAAGACTGAAATGATATAGCGGTACACAAACAGAGCATACAGGTTGATGAAAAATGGCATATACTAAGTTTCAAGTAGTTACATTTCTATGTTGGGTATCGTAACTAGATACAAGTGTCATTCCATGTATCTC
>NW_025891494.1:0-4511 GCF_002878395.1 Capsicum annuum
CACATAATGTGGTTTATACCAAGCAATGCGAAGAAGATGAAGAGAGCGTTGGATCCTCATATCATGTTACGACCTAGAACAAGAAAGATATCTTGCCTTAAATAAAGGTTGATGAAGAGATAGAAGATTTCTTTTGGTGTTATCATGTATCTGTCAACGACGATGATCCTTAAGAGAAGAAAGATGCTGGAGATGCTCTATTGCAACTTAAAGAAGCAGTAAAGGCCAAACTAGATCCCTTGAAGAAAGTTAATCTTGGAACCGATGAAGACCCAAGACCAACTTACCTGAGTGAGTTTCTAGAAGTGGAGGATAAAATCACTTATATGGACATATTCAAAGAATATATGGATGTCTTCGCCTAAAGCTATAAGGAAATGCCTAGCTTAGATCCAAAAGTAGCGGTCCATCAGTTGGCGGTCAAGAATGGTTCCCTTCTTGTTAAGAAAGCCCAAAGTCACTTTAGGCCAGAATTGGTTCCATTGATAAAAAATAAAGTTAAAAAACTCACTGAAGCTGGCTTTATTCGTGAAGTCAAATATCCCACATGGATTTCAAGTATTGTTCCAGTACGGAAAAAGAATGTCCAAATTTGCATTTGTGTTGACTTTCGAGATCTCAACAATGCATGCCCTAAGGATGATTTCCCAACCCCCATACCAGAGTTGATGATTGATGCCACCATTGGTTATGAGGCAATGTCCTTCATAGATGGTTCATCCGGCTATAACCAAATCCGCATGGCTCTAAAAGATAAAGAGCTCACTGCATTTCGTATGCCCAAAGGTATTTATTACTACAAGGTGATAACTTTTGGTTTGAAGAACGCTGGCGCCACTTATCAAAGGGCTATGCAGAACATCTTTGATGGCCTGCTCCATAATAATATTGAATGTTATGTGGATAATCTAGTGATGAAGTCAAGAAAGAGAGACGGCCACTTAAAAGACCTAAGAATGGTATTCGAGTTACTTCGAAGATATCAACTTAGGATGAATCTGTTGAAGTGTGCCTTTGGAGTTACTTTCGGAATGTTTCTTGGCTTCATTGTGCGATACCGAGGAATTGAAATTGATCAAGACAAGGTCGATGCAATTTTGAAGATGCCCGAGCCTCGAAATATTCATAAGTTAAAAAGCCTTCAGGGAAGGCTAGCATATTTAAGGAGGTTCATCTCTAACCTGGCTAAAAAATGCCAACCATTTAGTCGTCTCATGAAGAAGAACACTCCCTTTAAACGAGACCAAGCTTGTAGTAATGCCTTTAAGAGTATCAAATCATACTTAATGAATCCATCAGTTCTTGCGGCACCCGGGCTTAATGAATCCACCAGTTCTTGAGGCACCCATACCTAGAAAACCATTGATACTTTACATCCCTGCAAAAGAGAGGTCAGTTGGAGCACTACTGGCTCAAGAAAATAGTAAAGGCAAAGAAAACTCTCTTTACTATTTGAGCAGAATGATGATGCCGAATGAGCTAAAGTATTCTCCAATTGAAAAGTTATGTTTGGCAGTGGCCTTCTCAACTCAAAAGATAAAACACTAATTTCAAGCTCATATTGTCCGTCTTGTGTCTAGGGCAAATCCCGTCAAGTTTGTAATGTCAAAATCGGTCCTTAGTGATCGACTTGCAAGATGGTACCTTCAATTTTAGCAGTTTGAGATTGTGTACAGTCCCTAAAAGGCTGTAAAAGGACACTGGTTGACTTCTTAGCAGACCACCCGATACCTGATAATTGGGAACTGAACGATGAACTTCCTAATGAAAATGCAATGGTCATTGAAGCTATACCCCCATGGAAGATGTACTTTGATGGTGTCACACATCGAAATAGAGCTAGTGCTGGTGTCGTGTTCGTCACTCCACAAGAAGAGGTCATCCCATACTTTTTTAACCTAACAAATCATTGCTCTAATAATGTTGTTGAATATCAAACTTTAATACTTGGACTTGAGATGGCAGTTGACATGAAACAACTACAATTACAAGTCTTTGGTGACTCCCAATTGGTGATCAAGCAGCTTTTGGGAAGCTATGAAGTCAGAAAGCCTGAGCTACGACCATATCATGATTATGCACAAAATTTAATGGGGTAGCTTGTAGGAGTAACCCTCCAACATGTGCCAAGGAAAGAAAATAAGCAAGTTGATGCCCTAGCTGCTCTGGCCGAAACCCTGACTCTTCTTAATCAGACCCAAGTTACTATCCGCCAAGAATGGGGAGTACCGCCATCAGATAAGGATGTAGAAAACAAGGTTGAATACCTCATTGCCGTGTCTGAAGCTGTAAAAGAAGATTGGTGACAACCTATCATTGATTACTTATGTTATGGGATACTACCAAAAGATCGAAGGAGAAAGACTGACATTCATCGTCGTGCACCTCGCTTCCTTTACTACAAAGACACATTGTACAGAAGATCATTTGAAGGAGTACTCTTACGGTGTTTGGGAGAGGAAGAAGCAATTTAAGATTTGCAAGAAGCGCACTCAGGAGTTTATGGATCACATCAGTCTGGACCGAAGCTCCATTTTCACATTAAAAGGATGGGATATTATTGGACAACGATGGTGAAAGATTGCTTGGACTATGTTAGAAGATTCAAAGCTTGCCAATTCTATGCAAACTTCATACATCAACCCCCAGAAGTACTACATCCAACTGTAGCATCTTGGCCATTCAATGCTTGGGGAATGGATGTTGTTGGTCCACTACCAACGTCTTTTGGTGGACACTTATACATCTTGGCCACAATAGATTACTTCTCAAAGTGGGTCAAAGCTGTTGGTCTTAAGGAAGTAAAGAAAGAAAATATTGCAAACTTCATCTGAGTAAATATCGTTTACCACTTTAGAATCCCTCAATATATAATAACTGATAATGGCAAGTCGTTTGATAACAAACTGATGAATAAGATTTATGGTCTCTGTGGTTTCAAGTAGCGCAAGTCTTCTATGTACCATGCTGCCACCAATGGTCTAGACGAAGCATTCAATAAGACTTTATGCAACTTGTTGAATAAAGTCATCTCCAAATCCAAACGAGACTGGCATGAGCGAATGAAAGAAGATTTGTAGGCGTATAGGACAACTTACCGTACACCAACGCAAGTAAACCCATACTCACTTGCTTTTGGAGTTGAAGCAGTTCTACCACTTGAGTGTCAAATACCTTTTTTGAGACTGGCCATTCAAGAAGGGCTCACTGATAAAGAAAATTCTAAGTTGCGTCTTGCGAAGTTAGAAGCTCTTGATGAGAAGAGGCTATAGGCTCAACAAAATCTTGAATGTTATCAAGACCGGCTATCTCGTTCTTTCCAAAAAAGGGTTTACTTAAGGTGTTTCCAAGTTGGAAATCAAGTCCGTACAGTAAGAAGGCCCATTATCACTTCTCATAAGTCTGGGGAAAAATTCACCTCGAAGTGGGATGGACCGTATGTCGTATAAGAGGCCTATTCAAATGGTGCTTACAAGCTCGTCGATGCAGATAGCTTGAGGATTGGCCCCATCAATGCCAAATTCTTGAAGAAGTACTATCCTTAAAGGAAGATGTACACTCCTTAAGGCACGAGTATAAACTACATGTACACTCCTTAAGGCATGAGTATAAATTGCATGTACACTCCTTAAGGCACGAGTATAAACTGTATGTACACTCCTTAAGGCACGAATATAAACTATATCTACACTCCTTAAGGTATGAGTATAAACTGTATGTACACTCCTTAAGGAACGAGTGTAAACTGCATGTACACTCCTTAAGGCGCGAGTATAAACTGCATGTACACTCCTTAAGGCACGATTATAAACTGCATATACACTTCTTAAGTCACGAGTATAAACTGCATGTCTACTCCTGGCCCGCAAGAGTATAAACTGTGAACGGATCAAAAAAAATCAAATAAATGGCAGCTAGGTTGAAAACCTCGAAAGAGGCGGCCTAGGCAAAACTTAGGACACAAAAAAAACACTTACCCGGAACTACATTGTGACTTGACCCTCTTCGTTGAGGTACATAGGTGCTTGGAATCTCATTCCGAGTTTAGTTGCATGAGTGTCAAAAAAAAATATGTTCCTACTGTGTCTGTCATATGAACACCAAGTATGAAACTATTCTAATCAAATTTTGGACTTACTCCAAATATTTGTGACTCAATGGGGGCAACCCGTCACAAAGAAAAAGAGCTCCTTCAATAGAATTTGGAATACTAAAGTTCTCCAAGCCTATAACTAAAAGGATATTGAAATTTCTATGTCTTAAGGTGGACAAAAGTTATCCCTTTGCACCTTAAGCTGGCCTCTAATGGGTTTATCCTTAAAAGGATATCGAAATTTCCATGCCTTAAGGTGGACAAAATTTGTCCCTTTGCACCTTAAGTTAGCCTCTCGCGGGTTTATCCTTAAAAGGATCTCAAAAGTTCCATGCCTTAAGATGGACAAAATTTGTCCCTTTGCACCTTAAGCTGGCCTCTCGCGGGTTTATCCTTAAAAGGATATCAAAAGTTCCAT
>NW_025891494.1:4611-26808 GCF_002878395.1 Capsicum annuum
TTAAGGTGGACAAGATTTGTCCCTTTGTACCTTAAGCTGGCCTCTCGCGAGTTTATCCTTAAAAGAATCTCAAAATTTCCATGCCTTACGGTGGATAAAATTTGTCTCTTTGCACCTTAAGATGACCTCTCACATGTGTATCCTTAAAAGGATATAAAAAATTTTCATGCCTTAAGGTGGACAAGATTTGTCCCTTTGCACCTTAAGCTGGCCTCTCGTGGGTTTATCCTTAAAATGATCTCAAAATTTTCATGCCTTAAGGTGGACAAAATTTGTCCTTTTGCACCTTAAGCTGGCCTCTTACGTGTTTATCCTTAAAAAGATATAAAATATTTCATGCCTTAAGATGGACAAGATTTGTCCCTTTGCACCTTAAGCTGGCTCTCTGATGGATTTGTTATGTAAAGGAGCCGTCTTGAAGTCAAATTGGTCGGTCTTAAAGTGTACGGAGACGAAGTTAAACTTCGCACCCTAAGACAATTGTTGCAAAGTCAGCATCTTGAAGTCAAATTGGTCGGTCTTAGAGTGTACGGAGGCGAAGTTAAACTCTCGCACCCTAAGCCGATTATTGCAAAGTCAGCATCTTGAAGTCAAATTGGCAGGTCTTAGAGTGTACGGAGGCAAAATTAAACTCTCGCACCCTAAGCCGATTGTTGCAAAGTCAGCACCTTGAAGTCAAATTGGTCGGTCTTAGATGTACAGAGGCGAAGTTAAACTCTCGTACCTTAAGCCGATTGTTGCAAAGTCAATATCTTGAAGTCAAATTGGTTGGTCTTAGAGTAAAGTTAAACTCTCGCACCCTAAGCCGATTATTGCAAATTTAGTATCTTGAAGTCAAATTGGTCGGTCTTAGAGTTTACGGAGGCAAAGTTAAACTCTCGCACCCTAAGCCGATTGTTGCAAAGTCAGCATCTTGAAGTCAAATTGGTCGGTCTTAGAGTGTACGGAGGCGATTTAAACTCTCACACCCTAAGCCGATTGTTGCAAAGTCACCATCTTGAAGCTAAATTGGTCGGTCTTAAGGTGTACGGAGGCGAAGTTAAACTCTCGAACCTTAAGCCGATTGTTGCATTTTTTTCAACCCTACAAGAAAAAAAAAGGGGTGGGGGGGAGAGAACAAAATAGTAATAAACAAATTAAGGAAAAGCAACTCACTGATAATACTCCGTCAAAGCACGACAATCTGCCTCGTACAGAATAGGGCCTGCAGCAAGAACTAATGCAAAATTAATGCTATGAATTGTTAAATTCAATGACTCGTGGCATGTATTTATAGGGGTAATACGGCAGTGGCAGCATCACAAACCAATTAAAAGTTGGAAATAAAAGGATACGGGCGGCGCATGATACCTAGTACTACCTAAATTGGGAAAGAGTCTAATAATGATTTGCCAGGGAGGTGGTTATTTTATAATGGGAATTCCATTGATAGCCAAACAAATAAAAAAATATATAAGCACATAATGTTGACTTTAATTACTTCTTGGTTGTGACTCGTAAGTCACCATTTACGTGCCATATATTTATTCCTTTTAAATATGACATAATATGGTCCGTACTTCAAGCCTAGTCTGTAAAAATTAAATGCTCCGACAAGTCATGAAGTAGGGGGCATTCTGTGAGTAATGAAATTTTATTTAATTAAATCCTTACGAAATTCGAATTATATTAAATTCAAATATATATTAGTCTCAAATAAATATTGCGGATTAATATAATTGGATTAATTATTTAAGTCCAAACACGTATGGATTTAAATAAAGTCCAATCTTTATTGGGCTAGTCCATTAATTTGGGCTACAAATAATGAGTCCACCTTACTAAGCCCAAGATAGTCATATTCTAGAGGCCCAAATAAGCGCCATGTGTCAGATGACGTGGCATTTCAAGTCAAGAGAAGGAGTCAATAGGACCATGCCACATGTCAAAATGATGCAGCATGCCCATGAAATAAAAGTCCATAAAAAGACGCCACATTACTTAAATC
This sequence comes from Capsicum annuum, assembly GCF_002878395.1. Lineage (NCBI taxonomy): Eukaryota > Viridiplantae > Streptophyta > Magnoliopsida > Solanales > Solanaceae > Capsicum > Capsicum annuum. Next base: position 6,599 of record NW_025891494.1, read on the forward strand.
TTATTGGTCAAAGAAAGTCCATATTCATTATGACTCTTTCTTTCCTACAACTATAAATAGGGGTCTCATAATTCAGAAAAGGAGACCCCCAGATCTCTAACAAGTAGCAAGACAAAGATCGTAGATCAAACGCCGCAATTTCTCTAAAAAGCTAAAGCATTCAAATCAATTTCAACAAGATTCAAGATCAAGACCGCAATATTCAAGAACAAGCTCAAAATCCCTTAAATTCAAGCACAAGTCAAGATCAAGTCCCTCAAGTTCACAAACCAAGTTCAAATTCAAGATCAAGCTTTAAGCCCTTGAATTTATATTTGAAAAGGCGAATCGGAGGATTCATAGAGATTGTAACACTCGCATTGAAATCAATAAAATTGATTGTTGCAATATTTTATTTTCTCAAATTACTATTTATTTTTCGACTTCGAGAATTTTACTGTCCAACAACGGTATTTGAAAATTCGATACGGTAATTTTGGTATTCGATTTTTAAAAACATTATACCATTACCATACCATATTAATTCGGTATGGTTCGGTACTTTGACGTTTGGTTTTGGTATTTTGCGGTATGGTAATCGATAATCATAGTTTGTTTAACTTTGACAATATGTACTCGTATACTAAAGTATTATTACTTCGACTTTTCAAAAGCATGTCTTAATTATATCATAAAAATGCATTACACATGTAGAAATATTGAAAAAGAAGTACAAATAATTATTTTTATTAGTTAATTACACCAAAAAGATATTTCAATCAAGATAGAGTAGCGAAAGTTTCAAAGTCTAAACATTTTTATACTAATACTAAGTATTTTTTTTTGTGTGTGTATATATATATATAGTTACTTATGTAACTATATATACTTCGGTATGGTATTCGGCATTCGGTATGTCATTTGTAAATACTGTATACCATACCATATATCAAAAAAAATTTAAAATGTATACCATATACCATACCAAATATCATAATACCAAAAACCACAGTATCAAAAATTTTGGTTCGGTATGGTAATTCGGTTATACCATACCATGTCCACCTATAGTAATAAGGATGGGGTAAGAAAATAATTTTGATTTTTATAAAAATAAATTAATTTTTTGAGGGGTTGGGGGTTCTAGTAGGGGGTGGAGGCAGGGGAGAAAGAGTGGGGGTGAGAAAAAAAAGAGGGAAGAAGGAGGAGGTTGGTAGGGGGTTGGGTAGGGGAGATCAGAAAAAAGTTTGGATTTTTTAAAAATATTTAATTTTTTTTGGAAGGGAGTAGGGTTTTGGGTTTTGGGTAGGAGATGAGGTAAGAAAAAAAATTAAAATATATTTTTAATAGGGGTGGTAGGGGGCGGGGTGGGGGATTGAGGGTCGGAGTTGGGATGGATGATTTTGAGAGTTGTATGAATATTTTAACTTAAGAGTGAGGTTGAAAGAGACTTTTGAAAAATGTTTTCCTTACTTTTTGAAGGGAAGTCATTTTCCTTAGAATTGAGGAAAATAAGATGATTTGGAAAACATTTTTCAAAATCTTTAAGCCAATCAAACATGAGAAAATCATAAAACATTTTCTAGAAAATGTTTTCCTTCATACCAAACACACCTTTGTTGTACTATATTTTTTTTGTTTCCATATATTTTAGGACTCCTTTATTTTAAATATTATAAATATAATATAATAATTAGAGAAAATTAGTGAAATGACAATTTTGTCTACTGTAGAAATTTTTAATGAAAGGTAAAAAGTTTGAATCACTTTTCTAAAGGTCTTCATATCTTTAATATATTATAAATATAAATTATAGATTATAGATATAAAGATAAATTCAAAGGACTTTTTCTTTTAATTGGTTAAATAGATAAGACCAATTCAAATTTCAAAATCATTTTATTTGTTAAGCTGATAATTTATCAAAATTGCAGTGAGAAACTATAATTATTTTCAAACTAAAAAACATCACTTGATTAGGATATAGACATAGATAAATAAAAATAATAATGTAGGTTTCAAAACAAAATTATTTTTCAAAAATTAAGCGATAATGTAAATTTATTTTCGAAAATTAAGAGATAATGTAATTTTATTTTTCAATTCAAAATTTTTTTAATTTCAAATTCAAACATCTGTTTGAATTGTGACTAGATAGTTATCACATTTAACTAATTCAATTTATTTAATTTTTCTAACCATGTGATAACCTTGGACTATGAATTAATTGTTATCTCTCCCTAGTTACCACATCTAATTAAATGTTTCATTAATTATAAGTTTTATTTTATTCTTTAAAAAGTTAGTTAGATGGATAAATTGAAAATCAAATTGATAAATATTTCAAAATTTAATTTACTTATACATTGTAGAGTTCATTTACTATGCGCATGTTTTGTTTTTCTTTTTTTTTGTTAACATTTATAATTATTACTATCAGTATTATTTAAGTATATTTTATAACATTTGAAAGAGATAAATTTATGAAATAATAAAAATTCTTTAGAACTCTATGAAGTAGATTTCTATTTTTAAGCTAATGAATTTTTTTCTTTTTAAAAGGATAATGTATTTTCAAATTCAAATTTTTCTAATATGTTAACTCAAAATTTTTATTACAATACCATTAAATTTTGTCCCAAAAACTGTCATGTGGTTTCTCAGTAGCTTGCCACTTGGCTTTGTGATGCTTTCAATTTTGCTTTTATCTATAGAGAAACAGATTATTATTGTTGTTGTTGTTGTTGTTATTATTATTATTATTATTATTATTATTATTATTATTATAATATTATTATTATTATTATTATCATCATTCATTAAATATTAAAATTAATTTATAATTGTAGACACCTAATTTTGTCCCTCCCAAAATTGAATTTTATTCATTTTTAGCTCACACTCTACTATGCACTCTCACCCACGTGATTATGCATCCATAAAATGACAAAAAATAACAACCTTTAACAAATTTTATCTTCTTTAATAACAAACTAACAACCCTCCTTATTAAAAGTTGACAACACATCACCTACCTTACGATACCCTACCCCACCTACCCTACCCCCTTACCCCACTCACGTGTCCCCCATATCAACACACAAAAGGGGAACTCAACTGCTATATACACTATTTTTTTATCTTCTAGAAAAGGGTGGAGAGAGCACACAGAGAGGGGAATTCATCTTCTTCTCCATTTTTCTCTCATATACATACACTAACACACACACACTTCATCATCAACACTATCTCACACCATTAGAAAAAGTAGGCACCTACGCAGAAAGAAACAGAGAGATAGAAGTGAGAAAGATCGAAAAGAGAGGAGAGATCGAGAGGAAAGAGTGAAAGGAGGCAGAGGAGTGCCCGGAAAGGGGAAAACGATTTTGTTAGCTCTTTCCATAAAGACCCAACCAAAACTGACCCTCCTCGTCTACTCCATTGGAGAATAATCCATGAACTCCAAACCCACCCCTGTTTTCTGATTCTTTCTGGCGAAATCTGGCTGGGAAACGTCATTTTCATTAACTGCACGATCCGCCGAAGCTCCAGGGAGGCACAAACGGTGACCCTATTCTGATTCCAGTAGATTTTTCTATGATTGGTTCATAAATATGAGATTTAGGGGGTTCGGATTAACGATTTCCATTGCTTTTTTTTAATCTATTTGGATCGCAATTCCTTGATACCGAAGCTGGGTTTGTTTGATTGAGGTTCGATTCGAGGTTCTGGTGCAGATTTTATCTCATTTATCGAATAATACTTAAAAGCGGCATTGAGGTCAAATTCTACTCCTTCTCTTCTTTATTTCGTCATTTGTCATGTTCAATGCTTTGAATTAAACACGGTGTGTTGGTTGATCCATGATATATGAATTGTTGTTTATTTTGATTCAGTGCTTGATTTCTTTAATTATGGATTGATTATGAATTGTGTGATGAAATAATATCTCATGAAGGATTAAAATTGACTATTGGGGGTAAAATTGAGAAATTGATTAAAGGGGTTTAATTTAGACTAACTTTTATTTATTATTGCTTTGTTTAAATTCGAAAAGCATGAATATTATCGGAACGTGATAGTATCATGATAAGTCAAGTGGGATAGGCAAACATAGGTCGGGTAGGCAAATTTAGGGACTGTGGATTGATGGGACATTTGAATTATGTGATTGAATGGTTTTTGTCTTTATCGCTTTAAGATCACTTGTATCATTTGGCCGGGGAATGCCCCAAGGTATTTGTGTTCATTCACCAGAGAATGCCCTGACTATTATGTTGGCAGGAGATGATCGTGATCAAGGCCCGAGGCACTGGGTGGAGCATAGCTTAGGATTAGTGTAGGTTAGCGTAGGTTTACATTTTAGTACCTTTTTATTTTTGGTCTGTAATAATTGGACTGAACACTATATTTTGGACTTGTTTTGTTTTGTTTGTTCGTCTGATCGTTTTGTGTGATTTTTGTGTGGTCTATACATTCGTAGTGTCAGATTATCCGATATGCTCTACCAAGCGATCGTGGTCGAACCACGGGATTGAGGGGTGCCTAACACCTTTCCCTCGGTCAACAAAAGCCCTTAATCGGAATCTCTATTCGCGGATCAGTTTAAAAGAGTCAAAAATAGTTTTTTGAAAAAGGATTCCCAAAGGTGACTTGGCACACCCAATTATGCCAGGTGACAACTCTGAGTTTAAATGTAAATAATCCTTTTCAAAATAAAATTTTTATTTTTTTCACTTTAATAAAATCCCTTTCAAACTTAAAACGAATATTTTTGGTTAAAAAGGGGTGTGACAGCTCTGGCGACTCTGCTGGGGACTTTTCAGAATTCAAGCTTATTTTTAGAGTTGTATCGGCTTAGTTTGACATTATTAGTGTATAAACATTGTTTGTGTTTATTTTATCATTGTTGAGTGCTTACGTGCTACGTGTTTACAGTTTTTCTCTTGCGTGTTACCGATTTATATCTGGCATAATGTGCATAACCCGAGTCAATTCTTTCTGCAACAAGTCCTGGAGTGCACGTCGTCCACACAAACTCTAGTTGAGTCACCTTTATTTTAGGAGGGGGAGCCATCGGACGTATGGAGTAGGTGGAAAGCAAAGCAGCCACTATCGACCATATGCTCCCCGAAACGGTCTTGTTAGTAAACCTCAACGTAGGTCAGCCTTTAGGCCATGTTTATCTGTATCATATTGAGACCTAGCGGGACCCACTTGGTTCTTTGTAGGAGACTCACCTCAGAAGCATCCCTACGTGCTAAATGTTGCATCTTTGAGGCTAACGTGGTCATTTGACAGACCGATTTGGGGAAAGCATGTGTTAGAAATAAAGTGTGTAGACAAGAAAAATTGAAAAAAAAGGAAAAAGAAAGAAAAAGTGAGTCGAAATGAAAAAAAAAAAAAAGAGTTTTGTAGTGTTTAGAGTTTTTTATGGCTTTTGTTTTTCACAATCCAAAAATTCAAAAAGATTTTTTTATCTTTCGCACTCATTTTCTCAAAAAAAAATCAAAAAGATTTTTCTTTTATTCCTTTACCATGCATTCATAATTCAAAAACTTTCAAATGAAAAAAATTAATTGGAGCTTTTTATAAAGAAAAAAATGCAAAAAGAGATGGTAGAAGTTTTGTACATTTCCTATAACTAAAATACCCAAAAAGATTTTTCTTTCATAATTATTGGTGTCAGTTTTATGTGAAATGTCGAATTGAAAAACTCAAAAAGATTTTATTGACGTCTTTCGTCGTTTGTCTGCTCTCAGGTCAAGTCTTAGTTTGTTCTTTAATCCTTAATTGTCCAATCTGGATGAACTATGCACCCCTGATTCTCCTCTCTCGAGAGTGAGATACGTAGGCAACCTATTGTTGGTTCGGGGATCTTATTTGAAAAATCCAAAAAAACATATTTTCTTCACTTTTCCTTTAAAGTAGGTGTTTCCTATACATCTTTAAAAGAAGATCATAAAAAGATTTTTTGTTAATAGCTTCAAGTCTCATTTTCGTATGAAATTCAAAAATTGAAAACCCAAAAAGATTTTTCTTTGGTAATCATAGGTTTCGTTTTGTATAGGGAGTTTAAACCTGAAAAATGCAAAATGATGTTGCCAATTCTTTTGACAATTTGTTATTTTTGAAGTTTCTGAAAAAAAATAAAATTAATTGGTCATTTTGGCAAGACTTCACGAACTACGCAACCTGATTCTCCTCTTTCGGGGGTGAGATACGTAGGCGGCCATCTTGGGTTCGATGACCTTTTCAAAAAGAAAAAAAAGTGTTTTGAAAAAAAAATGTTGAATTCTAACGCATTTGCTATCTTTTGTTCAGTTAGCTTAAGGTGGTTGGTTTGTGGTATTTTGGCTGGTCCTCCGTATTGCACCAAGTCACAGAGAAAGTTATGGCCAACAAGGATATCGAGTTTGCTGTCATTGATAAGATAGGGAGTTCGGGCAATGAGAATTTAGTAGATAATGAAGAGATTCGAAAATTAAGGCAACAAATGATAGAAATGCATCGAGCTTGGGCTAATGAGTTGCCACCTCCTCCATTTCCCGCTGATAATCTGGAATATCTTTCTATCTTGCCTCCAGTGTCACATACACAGTTTCCTATTTTTGTTGATACACCACAACATGCATCAGAACCTGCTCCGGGGAAACACTATCCAAACACTTCCAATATTCATTTTCTCACTCCTCAACACAAAGCTACCACATGCTCGGCTCCACCCACTGTTCATGTTTTTGCAGCACCAACCCCACTCGAAGCTCCTACTTTTGAGGTTTATCTACAAGTTGTGCCTCCCCACTCTGCGAGAGAGCCTATATTGAATATTTTTGCTGATCAACATCATGCTATTGAGCCCATATTTAAGTCGACTAATCCTTATAGTTATACTCACCCGCCTGAATTTCCTCTTAATACTGAGAAACCTGTTATAACAGAAGAACAAGAGGAAATGACCAGAAAATTGAGAAGTTTGGAACTGGCTATGAAAGACCTTCAGGGACTAGAGGGTACAAAAATGTCTCATATAAAGATCTGTGCATGTTTCCAGGGGATCATCTTTCTTTTGGTTTTAAAATGTAGAAGTTTGAGAAGTATGGTGGACATGGCAATCCTATAGCATATTTGAGACGTTATTGCAACCAACTAAAGGGTACTGGGGGGAAGGAAGAATTACTCATGGCATATTTCGGTGAGAGTCTTTCAGGCCTAGCTTTGGAATGATTTGTTGACCAAGACATCAACAAGTGGATTAGTTGGGATAACCTAGCTAATGAATTTGTGCAACAATTCCAATATAATGTGGAGTTGATTCCTGATGAGAAATCCCTAACTAATATGAAGAAAAAAAGTACTGAGAATTTCAGAGAGTATGCGATTAGATGGCGTGAACAAGCTACTAGGGTGAAACTATCAATGAAAGAAAGTAAGATAGTGGAGGTATTTATTCAGGTGCGGGATGAAACATATTATCAATAATTGTTACCTGCATTAGGCAAGCCATTTATTGAGGTCCTCGAAATAGGGGAGATGATAGAGAATGGAATTAAGACCGGCCACATTATGAGTTTTGCAACATTGAAAGCGACTACTCAAGCAATTCAAAAAGGTTCGAAAAATGTCGAAGAAAAGAAGTGTGAGGAAGATGCATCTGCCATTGTAGTTGGACAACAGGCACGGGCAAGGGGATCACACCATCATTACCCATAGGCTCAAACCCAGGCTTATGCCCAAGCTCCACAGAATCTTTCCCAAAAATCCATTATATTGTATTCCCCCACCTACATATCCAATATACAATGCACAACCCTATGGTCAATTCCCTTCTTACCCACAATGGCGTGCACCAACTCTTCGAAGTCATCCTCAAACTCCACAAACATACCAAAGCCCTTATAGGTCTGATTTTCGATCCAAGCCAAACAATGAAATAAGGTAGAAGTCAAGAGATAACTTCACACGAATTTGAAGAGTTGTACGCCAGTTTATTCCAGAGATTGGTACAGCGGGGCATGATCACTTCTCTCTTTGGATATACTCCTAACCCGCATTCAAAAATTTTTTATGCTAATGTATGATATGCATATCATTCTAATGTTCAGGGTCACAGTATTGAAGATTGCCGTTCTTTGAAAAGAGAAATAGAAAAGATGATTCAAGATAAATCAATTATGGTACAGACCATTGACAGTAAAAAAAGCTCTAGTCATGCTGATATGCAAACCAATAGCTAAGATATCAGGCTGAGAAATTGAGAAGTCACCCCTCTCCCTACTAGAAAGAGGTCTGTTAGTGTGTTTTATTTTATTTTTTGTTGCCCAAATTATTTCAGGGTTGTAGTTCGGGATCTATCTTGTTTTGTCCCTTTGTCGTTATGTTCAAACCCTATCTTTTATTTTAATTAAATGGAGTGTCTCTTTTTTCTTTGTAATTTAAATGTGTGTTGTTTGTTTGTTTTCTTTACATAGCACATTTTATGTTGATTCTAGTGAAATGACATGCTAGCGGAATTTTCAGCCAGATCTTGAAATCCAGTTTAAGTATGAACATTGAATCAGAGGTTTGAGTTAGTAAAAGAGAACATCTGAGGAAATAGGTAGAGTGTTGAGACATTTGGTGACAAGTTGAAGCCTTCTTTGAAAATTAAGGAACTTATTTTGAGAATCACAATAATAACTTGGTCATCAATTGAAAGACATGTCTCAAATAGGTCAAATAGTGGCTTCGTGAACAGAACGAAAATCAGCTCCACAAAATTATGAGTCATTCAATATGAGGAATATGCAACAAAAGTGGAGTTGTATGCTAGAAAAGCATAGAAGAAATAGTGACTCACAGACTCAGTCAAAGTTAATGATGCAAAAGATGTCACAAATGATCTTCATCTTTCACTTCCATATTGCATAATATGTACTTGCATTTTTAAGGATTGATATGAAGAAGGCATTTCATTCTGCTATCCAAACATTGTGTCCTCCTTTGTTTACCCCATTTGAGTTTTAGTCCTATTTTCTTTCATACCCCTCTTTTGGAATCAAGATAGAGTCAGTAAAACTCAAAAGAAAAGTGTCAAGAAAAAAATGTGTTCAAAAGGAAAGAAAAGAGAAGAGTGTCAAAAATAGGGTCAGAAAAAAAAATCCCAAGGAGAAAAGAGAAAAAAAAAAAGAAACAAAAATCAGAATCAATCAAAAGAACAAGCTGCCAGAACTACGCATGACCTGATTCTCCTCTCTCGAGGGTGAGATACGTAGGCTACCCTACTCTAGGCTCGGTTTAACCAAATAAATAATTTAGAATTGTCAGTCAAAATAAACTAGGGCATGAGTTAATCCTTATTGTTTGAGTCAATTCCAAAAGTTGTAAGTCCCACCCCACTTCAAGTGTCGTTTGGGCCCCATGCCATCCTTTCTTTCTAACCTTATCCAAAAACCAAGTTACAACCAAAGAAAGACCTTCAAATCAATCTTTGAAAATGTCAAGACTAAGAATGCAATAGATATGATGACATATTTTGGGAACTATTCATCTTCTTCTGCATAAGAAATTAGGAGAGAAATAAAAATGAGAGAGTCTTATTGGTGAAAACCCTCACGGGCACCGTGAGATGATGGTAAGTTGAGAGAGATAAAAATGAGAGAGTCTTATCGGTGAAAACCCTCACGGGCACTATAAGACGACTATGAGTTGAGAAAAATGAAAATAAGAGTCTCATTGGTGAAAAACCCTCACAGACACCATAAGACAATGGTGAACTGAGAAAAAGAGAATGAGAAAGACTTGTTGGTAAAAAACTTTCAAGGTGTCACTAGCCGAATGAGGTCTTAAATGCAATTGACCTAAAGAAACAACTCAGTTTCATGGCCATTAACTCAATAACAATTGGTAGAAAGTTTGGATAGAAATATCAGGCAGCTTAATCCAAAATGCATGACATAATCATTAGAGTTAACTGTCATTTCTAGATTAATTTTTCATTTCTTTGTTTCAAATGGGGACATTCATTGTCTTTGCTTTCTTCTTTTGTTTTTATTTTATTTTCTTGAGTCAGTTGTCCAAATAAAAGTCATCGTCATTTTTCTCTTATCTTTGAGTCAAGTCCATATCAAAACAAGTGAGAAAAGGTTTCAAAATTGGCTGCCGACTTCTTTAATTGTGCAAAGAAAGACAAAAAGCCAACACATGAAAGAGACATGATTGTGAGCCGAAATAAGACATGCAGAAATTTTTGTCAATTGACAAGTCTGGCAACTCATGAAAATACCAAGGTTCAAAGGGTTTATCTGAGAAGCACGGCAAAGCAGAGATATTGTATTTGTTTCAGAGTCACTCTTAATAATCTGAGTTTGGGTCAATGATGCAGCAAGTCAGTGACATATGCTAATGGTCGAAAGCAAGGTTAAATGTGACGAGGGCAAGAGCAATTGCCGCAAAAGCTAAAGCCACAAACCAGCCACCATATTTTTAAACTAACAAGTTTTCTTTGTATAAAACAGGAACACATGCTACCTTCGAATCAAGGATTTCAAAGCCTAAACATCAAAAGCCGTAATATTCCCACTTCTACATATACAAGAGGCAATGTTGCTGCACAAATTTGGTATTCAAAACCATGGTAAAACTCATAATCCAATATCTCTAGGAGACACACTTCTTTGTTTAGACAATTCAAGCAATATTTGTAAGGAGACACACTTCCGTGTTTGGTAATTCAAGCGACATTTGTAAGGAGATGCAGTTTCTTGTTTAGGTAATTCAAGTGACATTTGTAAGGAGACACACTTTCCTATTTGGGTAATTCAAGCAACATTGGCAAGGAGACTAACTTCCTTGTTTGGTAATTCAAGCGGTATCATAAGAAAACCCACTTTCAAAGGAGATGCACTTCCTTGTTTGGGTAATTCAAGTGGCATTTATGAGGAGACGCACTTCCTTGTCTATTTAATTCAAGCGGCATTGATAATTCAAGCGACATTGGTAAGGAGATGCAATTCTTTGTTTTGGTAATTCAAGAGACATTTGTGAGAAGACTCACTTCCTTGTTAGGTAATTCAAGCAACATTTGTAAGGAGATACACTTCCTTATCTGGGTAATTCAAGCAACATTGGTAAAGGAGACGCACTTCCTTGTTTGGGTAATTCAAGTAATATTTTTAAGAAGATGCACTTTCTTAGCTGGATAATTCAAGCAACATTGGTAAAGAAGACGCACTTCCTTATTTTGGTAATTCAAGCGGCATTGGTAAGGAGATGCACTTCTTTGTTTGGTAATTTAAGCGACATTTGTAAGGAGATGCACTTTCTTGTTTAGGTAATTCAAGTGACATTTGTGAGGAGACGCACTTCCTTGTTTGGGTATTTCAAGCGACATTGGTGAAGAGACACACTTCCTTTTTTGGGTAATTCAAACGGCATTTATGAGAAGATGTACTTCCTTGTTTGTTTAATTCAAGTGGTATTTATGAGGAGATGCACTTCCTTGTGTGTTTAATTCAAGCGGCATTGGTAAGGAGACGCATTTCCTTATTCAGGTAGTTCAAGAGACATTTGTCAGGAGATACACTTCCTTGTTTTGGTAATTCAAGCAGCATTGGTAAGGAGAAACACTTTCTTGTTTTGGTAATTTAAGAGGCATTTATGAGGAAACGCACTTCCTTATTTGTTTATTTCTAGCAACATTTGTAAAGAGACACATTTCTTTATTTGGGTAATTCAAGCAGCATTTGTAAGGAGACGCACTTCCTTGTTTGGGTAATTCAACCGGCATTTGTAAGGAGATGCACTTCCTTGTTTGGATAATTCAAGAAATATTTGTAAGGAGACACACTTCCTTATTTGGGTAATTCAAACGGCATTTGTAAGGAGACGCACTTCCTTGTTTTGATAACTCGAGCAATATTGGATCCCGCCAGAAGCACAAGACGAATAAATAGAAAGTCAAGCAACAAGGTGAAACAATTGAAAGCCAAGCAACAAATTGAAAAATTGCAAGTCAGGAGCCCGCCCGAAGAATAAGGTGATAAAACTCAAGTCAAGAGTTCAAAAGAAGCTACATAGATAGGAATTTTGTAATTTTATTTATCTTTTTACCTCTTGTAATTGTTCATTTTTTGATGTAATGATAGATCCGTGACCGGAACCTCGATGGGACCTCACTCAACTCTTCAACTCGGTATAGTCCATCTTCTTCCAATTCTTTGAGATACTTGTCACTTGATTACCTCATAACTTGGGTAGGTAGGATGTCCTAAGTCAAGATATAGTGTCCCTCCTTCCTTCTATTTTATTCTCTTTGAATAAAGGTCGAGATAAAATTCTGTCTCGTTGTCTACTTCTTTGTCTGAAAACACTTCGTGTTTACATTCAAAGGGGGCATGTTGTAGACACCTAATTTTGTCCCTCCCAAAATTGAATTTTATCCATTTTTAGCTCACACTTTACTACGCACTCTCACTCACGTGATTATCCCTCCATAAAATGACAAAAAATAACAACCCGTAACAAATTTTATCTTCTTTAATAACAAACTAACAACCCTCCCTATTAAAAGTTGACAACACATCACCTACCTTATGATACCCTACCCTACCTACCCTACCCCCTCACCCCACTCATATATCCCACGCATCAACACACAAAAGGGAAACCCAACTGTTATATACACCATTTTTTTTATCTTCTAAAAGAGGGAGGAGAGAGCACACAGAGGGGGGAATTCATCTTCTTCTTTATTTTTCTCTCACATACACACACTAACACACACCCACTTCATCATCAACACAATCTCAAACACACACACCACCAGAAAAAACAGGCACCTACGCAAAATGAAACAGAGAGATAGAAGCGAGAGAGATCGAAAAGAGAGAAGAGATCGAGAGTAGAGAGCGAACGAAGGTGGAGCAGTGCTCGAAAAAGGGAAAACAGTTTTGTTTAGCTCTTTTCGACGAGACCCAACCAAAACTAACCCTCCTCGTCTACTCCACTGGAGAATAATCTACGAACTCCAAACCCGCCCCTGTTTTCTGATCCTTTTCGATGAAATCTGGTCGGGAAATATCATTTTCATTAACTGTGCGATCTGCCGAAGCTTTGGTGAGGCACAAACGGCGACCCTATTCTGATTTCAGTGGAGTTTTCTATGATTAGTTCAAAAATCTGAGATTTAGGAGGTTCGGATTAATGTTTTCCATTGTTTTTTTTAATCTATTTGGATCACAATTCCTTGATACCGAAGTTGGGTTTGTTCGATTGAGGTTCGATTTGAGATTTCGGTGCAATTTTATCTCGTTTATAGAATAATACTTGAAAGCGGCATTGAGGTCCAATTCTACTCCTTCTCTTCTTTATTTCGTTGTTTGTCATGTTCAATGCTTTTAATTGAACACGGTGTGTTGGTTGATCCATGATGATATGAATTGTTGTTTGTTTTGATTCAGTGCTTGATTTCTTTAATTATGGATTGCTTATGAATTGTGTGATGAAATAATGTCTCACGAAGGATTAAAATTGACTGTTGGGGGTAGAATTGAGAAATTGATTAAAGGGGTTTAATTTAGACTAACTTTGATTTATTATTGCCTTGTTTAAATTCGAAAAGCATGAATATTATCGGAACGTGATAGTATCATGATAAATCAAGTGGGATAGGCAAACATAAGTCGAGTAGGTAAATTGAGGGACTGTGGATTGATGGGACATTTGAATTGTGCGATTGAATGGTTTTTGGCTTTATCGCTTTAAAATCACTTGTATCATTTGGCCGGGAAATGCCCCGATATATTATGTTGGCGGGAGATGATCGTGATCAAAGCTTGAGGAACTGGGTAGAGCATAGCTTAGGATTAGTGTAGGTTAGCGTAGGTTTACATTTTAGTACCTTTTTATTTTTGGTCTGTAATAATTGGACTGAACACTATATTTTGAACTTATTTTGTTCTATTTGTTCGTCTGATCGTTTTGTGTGCTTTTTGTGTGGTCTATACATTCATAGTGTCAGATTAGCCGATATGCTCCACCAAGCGACCATAGTCGAACCACGGGATCGAGGGGTGCCTAACACCTTCCCCTCGGTCAACAGAATTCTTTAATCAGAATCTCTTTTCGTGGATCATTTTAAAAGAGTCAAAAATAGTTTTTTGAAAAAGGATTCCTAAAGGTGACTTGGCACACCCAATTATGCCAAGTGGCGACTCTGAGTTTAAATGTAATAATTCTTTTCGAAACAAAATTTTTATTTTTTGTCACTTTAATAAAAGCCCTTTCAAACTTAAAACGAATCTTTTCGGTTAAAAAGGGGTGTGACAATAATATATATATATATATATATATATATAGAGAGAGAGAGAGAGAGAGATTATTATTATTATTATTATTATTATTATTATTATTATTATTATTATTATTACACCACTACAATTACCATTATTACGTTTTTCAAAAAAATTGAAAGTGCTGCTGCTATGTTTTTTATGAAAAGATATTATTATTGTTATTATTATTATTATTATTATTATTTTAAATTATATTTAAAAGGGATAAGCTTATGTTTCTAATTTCAAACTAATGTTAATATTTTAAAAAAACCAATATTTTTAAATACAAATATGTTATATTTTAATTCAAAATTTTTATTCCAATGTTTATAACATTTTCCTAAAAACTGTCGCATGGCCTCCTATTGTGCTACCACGTGACATCTTGTCTTCTTTTAGTTTTGCTTTTATATATACTAGTTTGGGTGTACGCGCCTCGCGCGTGTACCTTACTTTATTGAGTTCAAACGTACATAAATAGAATATTTATCTAAATAACAAAGATATATACAATAATTAAATTCAACATCTTTTGAAGAATTTATTTTATTAAACCTAACCCTTACCATAAGAAATTGTCAAAGTCGATCGACATCCATCTACCACCTGTAAACTGCAACAAATAATACGATGATAGAGACATCAAAACAATATAATTACACAAAAATTTTCTCAAAGCCGTCTGACACTCATCTACCATCTGTAAACTATAATAAAATAATACGGTAATAGAGATATGAAAATAATACAATTAAACTTAACCTTCACACCCAAAAAAATTTTAAAACACAAATATGAAAACAATACAATTAAACCTAACTTTTAACTAAAAAAAATCTTCAAAGCTGACCGATATTCATCTACCAACTGTAACTTCATCTACGACCTGTAAACTACAACAAAATAATACAATAGTGATCACAAAGCTTCAGTTTTGATGAAAATAATTCTTGTGTAAGCGAAAATTTTGACCCTAAAGAATGACTTCAATGAAAACAAAGAAGATATATATACACACACACATTGAATTCTATTATGTTGACAACAACAGTGAAGAAGTTGAGGGTTAAAATATTAAGCATACACCAATCTCGACATGCAACCGAATTAAGTTAGATGAGCATCAATAATATTTTTTTCAATAAGGTAATTGATTTAACGTGCATCTCAATATTTGTAGAAGTATTTCCTTAATAGAGTTCTATTTTAGGAGTATTTTTCTAATTGATTACGAAAAATATTAATTGATTCTCATTCCATATATTTTAGGAGTCTAGTTAATATAATAAAAATAATTAAATAATAATTAAAGAAAATAATAAAAAGATAGTTTTGTCTAAAGAAGGTTCTTTTAACGAAGGACAAAAAGTTCAACTCACTTTTCTAAGGATCTTCATACTTTTAATATATTATAGATTATAGATTTTATATATATATACAGAGAGAGAGAGAGAAATTATTATTATTACCTTTTATGTAATATTTGAATATATTTTAAATTATATCTGAAAGGGATAAGCTTATGTTCCTAATTTCAAGCTAATGCTAATTTAAAAAAAATAATATTTTTAAATATAAATATCTTATATTTCAATTCAAAATTTTTATTATAATATTTATGAGCTTCTCCTAAAATTTACCGCATGGTTTTCTATTATGCTTCCACGTGGCTTGTCTTAGTTTTGCTCTTATATATATACTAGAGGTGCATGACCTGTGTCAGCACGGACCCAACACTATAAATATTTTTTAGCACTAAAATTTGATATTGATGAAATACAAATATAACTGTACATTGATTTGATTAAATATTATTAATTCTGATATATAAATGACTTATAATAATTAATTAGGGGTAATATAGTAAAAAAATATTATTAATTCTAATGCATAAATGACTTATAATAATTAATTAGGGGTAATATAGTAAATCACGGAGCAATTAGGGGTAATATAGGCAGACATGTCATCTATTTTTTAATTAAATAATATTAATTTTTAATACACAAATAACTTATAATAATTAATTAGGGATGATATAGTAAAATCACGGATAAAGAATCTGAAACAAGCGTCATAAATATCTATTTTTTAAATCCAATATTATTAATTCTAATATATAAATAACTTATAATAATTAATTAGGGGTAATATAGTAAAAAAATATTATTAATTTTAATATATAAATGACTTATAATAATTAATTAGGGTTAATATAGTAAATCATAGAGTAATTAGGGGTAATATAGGCAGACATGTCATCTATTTTTTAATTAAATATTATTAATTTTTTAATATATAAATTACTTATAATAATTAATTAGGGATGATATAGTAAAATCACGGTTAAAGCAGTTGAAACAAACGTCATAAATATCTATTTTTTAATTAAATATTGTTAATTCTAATATATAAGTGACTTATAATAATTAATTAGGGATAATATAATAAAAAATAATATTAATTCTAATATATCAATGAATTATAATAATTAATTAGGGGTAATATATAAATCTTGAAGAAATTAAGGGTAATATAGTAAATGATGAAGCAGTGGTTGAAACCAAATGACTTATAATAATTAATTAGGGGTAATATAGTAAAAATATCATTAATTCTAATATATAAATAATTTTTAATAATTAATTAGGGGTAATATAGTAAATTACGGAGCAATTAGAAGTAATATAGGCAGACATGTCATCTATTTCTAATTAAATATTATTAATTTTTTAATACATAAATGACTTATAATAATTAATTAGGGATGATATAGTAAAATCATGATTAAAACAGCTAAAACAAATGTCATAAATTTCTAGTTTTTAATTAAATATATTAATTCTAATATATAAATGACTTATAATAATTAATTAAGGGTAATATAATTAAAAAAAATGATTAATTCTAATATATAAATGACTTATAATAATTAATTAGGGGTAATATAGTAAATCACAAAGCAAATAGAGATAATATAGTAAATGACGAAGCAATGGTCGAAACCAGTGCAGGCAGACATGTCATATATTTTTTAATTAAATATTATTATTTTTTTAATACATAAATGACTTATAATGATTAATTAGGGATGATATAGTAAAATCACGGTTAAAACAACTGAAACAAACGTCATAAATATCTTTTTTTAATTAAATATTATTAATTTTAATATATAAACGATTGATAATAATTAATTAAGGATAATATAATAAAAAATTATTATTAATTCTAATATATAAATGACTTATAATAATTAATTAGGAATAATATAGTAAATCACGGAGCAATTAGGTGTAATATAGTAAATGATAGGCGGTAATATAGTAATTTAGTTTTTGAATAAAATATTATTAATTTTTTAATACATAAATTACTTATAATAATTAATTAGGGATGATATAGTAAAATCACGGTTAAAGCAGCTGAAACAAACGTTAGAAATATCTATTTTTTAAATTAAATATTATTAATTTTCTATAAATGACTTATAATAATTAATTAGAGGTAATATAATAAAAAATATTATCAATTCTAATATATAAATGACTTGTAATAATTAATTAAGAATAATATAATAAATCACGGAAAAGTTAGGGTGTAATATAGTAAATAATGGGGGTAAAAAGGTAAATCCATGAAGAGTTGGTCGAAACCAGCTCTTCTATATAATACTAGAAGTGCAGGGCCTGTGTCAGCACGGGTCCAACAATAAAACATGTGGATTGCAATTTTTAAGTTTTAGAATTTATGTTGGAGTAGGAAGTTTGAGCAGTAGAATGTTTTAATTGGTACGATAAAATATACTTATAAAATATATTTCTGTAAATTTTTTATCAAACTTTTCTTTTGTATATACTCCTTTTATTGAAACGTAGGAGATGTTTGTTATAGTGTATAAATTTTCTTTTTGAATAAAATATATTAGTAATATTTGTATTAGTAATGCTTCTATTAGTAAATGCTGGTATTATTTATGTTAACATTAGTTCTTATACATTGTTTAACGTGCTGCATTAAAATTTACCTTTTCGATTTTAATATATTTAAATAAAAGTTTTTTTTTATTTTAAAGAATTGCATATACATTTTAAGATTCATTCGAGATCTAGCACGGGTTCAATATATTAATTTTTATCTCAATTTATATGACACAAATAGAATTTAGATAATCAATCATACTTTTAATAGGTATTTAGATAATTTAATTTGTTAACTATTGTAATTTATAATTTTATGTAATTTTCAAATAATATGTATTTTTTTCTCGCCCAAATTTTGTGGCATTGATAGTCAATTATATTTTAAAAATAATTTAAATTTTTAATTATTGTGATTTATAATACTTTTCTTCTATTCCAACTTCAGTGACACTAATATAATTTCAAGAGTCGACCAAATATTTTATATCTTTTAAATCTTTTAAGTTTTAATTATTGTGATTTCTAGTATTTTTCATGTAATTTTTTTGAAATATATAACATATTAAATTATTTTTAGATATTTTAAATTTTTAACTATTGTAATTTATAATACTTTTTATATAATTTTTTTTGAATAATATATGCTGCTCTCTTTGTCCAGAGTTTTGTGTCAACGATAGCCAATTATATTTTTTAAATAATTTAAATTTTTTGTCATTGTAATTTATAATATTTTTTCTATTTCAAGTTATGTGGAACAATGCTTAAATGACCATAATAATTAATTAAGGGTGATATGGTAAAATGTAATTATTATTATTTATTATTTTATTATGTATATGTGTTGATTCAAGAAGAATTTGGAAACATTTAGAAATGTGTTGAATGTTACAAATGTTAATAATACATTTGTAACATTTAGTGCTTCTTGATTTTTCAACATTTATCTCTTATGTGTTTTTACTCTTTTGCCCTTTGAGTATATGTAGCAATTTTTTTTTTTTTTTAAGAAATGCCATGAAAGTTTTACTCTTTTGCCCATTGAATACATTACTCTTCTTGTCCAAATTTTTGTGTCATTGATAATCAATTATATTTTAAAAATAATTTAAGTTTTTAATTATTGTGATTTATAATACTTTTTTTCTATTCCATTTTCAGTGACAGTAATAAAATTTCAAGAGTCGACCAAATATTTTATATCTTTTAAATCTTTTAAGTTGTTAATTATTGTGATTTTTAGTATTTTTCATGTAATTATTTTGAAATATATAACATGTTAAATTATTTTTTTCTATTTCAACTTATGTGGCACAATGCTTAAATGACCATAATAATTAATTACGGGTGATATAGTAAAATTACTGTTGAAGCAGACATGTCATAAATGTCTATTTTATTTTTTACTTAAAGTATTAATTTTTGAATTTATAAATAACTTATAATAATTAATTAAGAGCAGTATAATAATTAATTAGGAGTGATATGGTACAATTACGGTTGAAGCAGACATGTCATAAATATCTATTTTATTTTTTAATTAAATATTATTAATTTTGTAATATATAAATAACTTATAATAATTAATTAGGTGTGATATAATAATTAGTTAGGGGTAATATAGTACAATTACGATTGAAGCAGTTATGTCATAAATATTTATTTGATTTTTTAATTAAATATTATTAATTTTTAATATATAAATAATTTATAATAATTAATTATATGTGAGCTCCATCATATTCAATAGGAGTAGCATCAATGGCAAAGTGGTAATTTATTAGAATGGCATGAGTTATAATTAATTCAAAATGGAAGGACTTTTCTTATAGTTGTTGATAAGGTCCAAACATTAAAACACAAAATACAATTTTCCTAAACAAACTAATCTTGCAAAGTATTTTATAGACCTTAGTATCCTAAAACTTTGTTTTAATACCCATAAGCTAACATGTCAAAACCATCATTTCTAATATATAGAAAAGAAAAGAAA